>NC_080782.1:133196675-133497882 GCF_028018385.1 Neofelis nebulosa
CAGCTTACTTTCCCCTGAAATATCCAGCAGGGTTTCATTCTAATGAGTGCCATTCTTTTAGAAGTTCTACAAAATCATTAATTCTCATTGGCCACAAATAACCCACTCATCAACTGTTATAATATTATAAGATAAAGTTAATTTTATTCATTCATGTATTCAATAAATATGTACTAGAGATTAAAAATTAGGGTGGAAATATCAACAAGATATTCACTGCCACCTCTCATGAAGTTTATAATTGAGCGAGAAGACAGACATTAAGCACCACACTACAAAATGAATACAGTGGTGACAAATTATATGAAGGGGAAGTACTTAGAAATTATTTACAAGAGCATCTGATTTATTCTGGGAGTCAGGGGAGCTACTTGGAGACATTGAAATAAAAAGTATTGAAATGATGTTCCATACTGGCTAAATGACCTTGGAAAATTATTTAAATTGTCTGAACTTTAGATATCTAATCTGCAAATACATTTCTGTGAGGATTAAGACATTATATATAAGTGCTTAGCCCAGTATCTAGTTCATTGTAGGCACCCAGGAAATGTTAATTCTTCTCATTTTCCAAACCTTCATGATAAAATGCCTCAGATATCTCTTTACTTATTTTTAGTGATTTTATCCTTTCATTTATTTAACACATATTTATTTAGTATCTACCAAAATCCAGGTACTATTCCAGAGGAACAGGAATAAACAAAACACAGTCCCTGACTTCATGGGGGTTATTCTACTAAGGAAATATTACACACACACACACACACACACACACACACACACACACACCATGTAAGCATGCACACAAACACATATAATATGCTAGGTGATACAGGTTTTTTTAAAAAGTGGGTAGGTACAAGTGTTCTGTGAGGCCATCTTAAATTGATTGGTCAGAGAAGTTCTTTCTGATAATTTTAGCACAGAACAGAAAAAAGTGAGGAAACTAACCATAAGGATATCTGTGACAAGACTTTCCAGGAGAAGAGAACAGCCAACACAAAGGCTTGAGATATACATGGTTATGTTGAGGAATAGCAAAGAAGCTGATGTGAGTTGGAACTGGGAGGGAGCTGGTGACCTGGTGGTCATTTAGGCTAGTGCCATTCAACAAAATCAGAATGTGAGCCATAAATGTCAGTCCTGTAATTTAACTTTTTTCTTGTGGATACAGTTTTTTAAAAAGTGGTGAAATTAATTTAAATAACATGTTTTACTCAACTCAGTGTATCCAAAATATTATTACTGCAACTTATATATAAATAATAATATAAAATTATTACGGAGAAAAGTTACATTCTTTTAATCAGTCCTAAGTTTTCCAAATCCATTGTGTATTTCACATCTTAATAGCACATCTAAATTCAAACTAGCTACATTTCACATTTTCAAAAGACACATCTAACTAGTGTCTATCACATTAGACTGTGAATATTTTGAGTCTTACAGACATTTGTAAAGGCTTGGTCTTTCATTCTGATTGATAACGAAGGTGTTGAGTAGAACGGTAGTATGTTTTTTATTTACTTATGTTTTACAAGGACCACTCTAGCTCCTGTGAGAAGAAAAAGTTAGAGAAGGACAAGGGTAGAATCAGGGAAAGCATTTAAAGCATTACTGAGGTGACCTCCATGACATCCCACACAGTGTCTACACCTTTTGCCCATTTTGATTAAGTAGAAGTTTTGAGAAAGCTTTTCCTAAGAGTGTAATTTCGTATATGTTGAGATTCCTACGGCTATTTATTTGGTATTTCCCAAGGTCAGTGAAGTAATTTTCCCATACTTACTTTAATTTTGAGATACATGAGTTTTCAGGTAGATGCTTTTCTGGAAAATTTCTACCAAGGACTACGTTTTTTTATTAAAACAAAGAATAGGGTAAAACATTCTAGGGAAAAGTTAACAACAACAACAACAACAAAACCTGTATTTGAATAAGAGGGGTGTTAAGTGACAAATTTGTATGGAAACTTTTTATCATTCAATAAACATACTGAATGTATACTAAAATATAGCCAGATCTGAATACTACATTGAAAGAAAGCTTGCAAAAGTGTATATAATTCTAATATTGCTGACCAAAAATGATAAGATGGTTGTTCTTACCTAAACAAGAATGTTTCAGTAGGTACACTAGTGAACCACTTGATTAAATCTTGATGAAGCAGCTCAGCAGATTTTGAGCAAAGTAATAACAACCAAAGCTTCTAAAAAGTATGATATTTTCCAGAAAAAAAAATGCAAAACTGATTCCCTGTCTTCTCTCAATCCTTAGCAACTTTAACCAACCCGAAATCAAGTCTGACACGCTTACAGAGAGCCATTCAGCAGGCTTCTCGGAAGGTACTCCATTCCATGTTTGAATTGATTGGAAAGAATTAGCAAGAACTTCAAAATCATAGACAAAGGCACAGATGCATTTAAAAGGGTGGCTATCATAGTTTGCTCAGGTACAAGAGTTAAAGGTAAATATTTAAATATATGGTTCAATGTACGGGTCTGCTACTAGGTACAAGCCAGTTTAGGCTAGTTCTGACACTTCAATTTAGTATTTTACTCTGATATTTAGAATGTTATCATTTTTTCTTGACAGACCAAGGCTGAGCTGATTTCATTTGTGTGAAACAACTGTGGCATCTAGTGGCTAATAATCATAATGTAATTCTGTTTGTTTCTAAGGGGTAGATTGTGTTATATGGTATTTTTGACATTGCCAATCAATAGCTAGAGGAATCTCAATAAACAGAGAATTAAGCATAGACACATAACAAGATGACTAATTATATGTTTGTTTCCTCAGAAATCAGCACATGAGGGAGTGATAGAAGTCATATACTGAAATAGGAAAAGGTAATTGTTTAGAGCACATGATGAACCTAGATAAGTTTTAGAGCCTAATTCTAATTAACATTTAGCTAATCAACTTGAAAATGTAGGGTTTTGGTTTTTTACACTGACTGGCTATTTGATCATGCTAAGGAATTATTAACTCCTTGTTTAGATATGATAATTGTGTTGTGGCTATGTTTCCAAAATAAAGTTCTTATTTTTTCAGAATTACATACTGACATTTTTGTAGATGAGCTAGCATGCAGACTGGAATTCAAATAACGCAGGATTGAGGGAGGTGCTAAGTGGATGGCAATGTGGGTGGAACTTGGCTGACCAGGGATTGATAACTGGACTGTGTTATTACTTTTGGGTAGATTTGGAATTTCCTGTAATAAAACCCTTAAAGAAAATATTTTGTTTAAAATCAACACACATACGACTTTTAAAAAAATATTTATTTATTTTTGAGAGACAGGGAGACAGAGCATGAGTGGGGAGCAGCAGAGAGGGAGGCACAGAATGCGAAGTAGGCTCCAGTCTCTGAGCTGTTGTACAGAGCCCCCGACATGCGGCTCGAACTCACAAACCATGAGATCATGACCTGAGCTGAAGTTGGATGTTTAACTGACTGAGCCACTCAGGCACCCTGACTTTTATTTTCTATAGATTTATCTGAGTATGAAGATGGTTCTTTTTTCAAAATCATCAATGTACTTTGAGAAGAAATAAGACTCCTGCTGTCACTTATGGAAGAGACAAGAGGCGACCCTATCAGAATTAAAATTTCTACTTCTTCCATCATCCCTGGGCTCCAACACGGTCTCTTAGACATAAGTAAAACGCCCAATAATGCTTTAACAAATAAAGAGGCACTATTTATGATGAGGACTTTTTTTCTTTTTAAGTACTAGTAATCTATGATTAGGCAGTGAGCTGTAAAATCTTCAGAGAGCTCCTAATCACCAATCTGAATTTATTCTAAAAAAGTTTTTTTTTTATTTTTCCTCCTTTCAGTACTCTCCAAAATATTAATAAGCTCCAATTCAATACTTTAATCTATCAAAAATTAAAATGCACATGCTACCTTCCTTCCTGTTTCTTTAACTTTTAAAACCCTGTAAATTAATAGGGCGCCTGGGTGGCGCAGTCGGTTAAGCGTCCGACTTCAGCCAGGTCACGATCTCGCGGTCCGTGAGTTCGAGCCCCGCGTCAGGCTCTGGGCTGATGGCTCGGAGCCTGGAGCCTGTTTCCGATTCTGTGTCTCCCTCTCTCTCTGCCCCTCCCCTGTTCATGCTCTGCCTCTCTCTGTCCCAAAAATAAATAAAAAACGTTGAAAAAAAAAAAAACCCTGTAAATTACTATCTTTTCCTCTCCTACAGATGACTGCTGTTGAAAAGAAATATAATATGATCCACATATGTAAAGAAAAATTTTTAGTCGCCACATTCTGTAAAGTAAAACCAGGTGATGTGAATCTTAAATAAAATACTTTATTTTATTTTATCCAACATAGCCATTTCTGACTATTAAGTCCCAAAGCTCATTTTTTGATTAACAAAGACAAATGGATTTTAGAACATTGACAGGATTTATTGTGCTTTCTTAAGTATCAATATACAAATACTTTGCATATGGTTACATAAATATGATGTATACATGTGCATGCAGGTGTGTGTGTGTGTGTGTGTGTGTGTGTGTGTGTGTGTGTTTATAGCCATACTACCATTACAGAATAAACATAAAGAGAAATTAGGGGGACGTTTCTGTCATGCAGCAATTTCAGGATATTTTACTAAGATGCAAGAAAGGTTAAATATCACATCTCTCAACCCATTGTCATTGCATTTTGAGAGAGTAAGGCAGGTATAGTTTTAGTTCATTTGATGACTACTGCATCCAGTAGTGGACTTTTATTTAAATTCATAGTGAGCTCATAATGACACATCTTTCAATAGTCTTGAAAATCATGGATTGCAATAAAATATTAGCAGTGGGAGGACAGAACTTTTATTTTTTGCCACTCTCCAACTTTTTTTGTTTGTTTTGGAACATATACATACGTTCATAAAATGTTTTTTCATTTAAAATATAGTAGGTTTGTTATTTCTGTATGAGTTATGTCATTTTTTTCTAATTTTTAATTTCTCACACTAAAAATACTTGGGATCCTCAATGATTTTTAAGACTGTAAAGAGCTTTCAAAAACCAAACATGTGAAACCAATGGTCTAAGGAAATACCTTCATTTGCCTTTTCCTTCTACTAGAAATAGCATGACAATTTTTTAGGAGGAAAAATTAAGAGTTAGAATGCCTTCCTCCTGATGGAACACTGGTCTAATGGTTTGGGATGACAAGAGAGTGACCATCATTGAATTTGTATTTTTAAAGCTGTGACATGTTTTTAAGTATACAATTGCCTCCATGTGTTCAGATTCACCCCTATTGCATTCTGGAATCTAGTACCTTGATGTCTTGTTTTGTTTTGTTTTGTTTTGTTTTGTTTTTGCATGTGTTGCTGTTGGAAGGGAATGTCAGAAATGAATCTTTCGAGACAAAAAGAATTTAAATCATTCAGACATTTAGAATTCTAATTTGTATCAAGTAGCAATTAGTAACTTTAACACATTTGGGAGTATATACTTTTCATTTCTACAAAAACCAGCTCTAGGACGATGCATCATTCTAAGGCTCCAACCATTTTGTGTTACTGTGCCAAAAAGAACATGTCTCAGTAAGTGACTTTTAGAGGTTAAGAGTCATACAATGTAATGAGGAAAGAGTAACATACCATTGCCATACCAATAAAGTTGAAGGTGCAGTTATATGCCCTTTGAAGCCAGTTGGAGCTCCAGGAATAGACAAAATGTAAAATCCAAATAAAACTGCGTGAACTAATTGACAAGGGCGAAGTGGCTCTCCTAAATGAAATAAGTGGTCATCATTTGGAAATTGCTCTCAGAATAGTGTTCCAGATGTAAAATAAGAGTGTGGGGAGGCCTGGGACATGGTGATACTTGATCTCATTGGCTCCCTGTGGCCTTAGCTCTGATTTTTCACTGGGCAGTAAAGACTAGAAGAGCCTGAAGAGAAGATTAAGAGCAAATGTTAGCCTCATAGCTAAGTGATTTCCCAGCAGTGCTTTCTGCTTTCATCTCCCAACTGGGCACAAAGAGATTCAAAAGGAAGCATGGCTGAGGCATACCCAAGAAATAAGTGAGGGGTGGAGCACTGCATTTTTAAGACCTTTGCTACCGTTCTGCTTACAACACCCTTCATACTACACCACACGTTTTTCTTCCAGACTGCACTTCCCACATCTACCTTTGCAGAAAACAAACAGAAATAGCCACAGTACCATATGAACCAGATTAAAATTAAATTTAAGTTTTAGCATTAGCAGCATAGAATTGGGACTCCAGGACATGATATAGCCAATCAGAGTCAGATGAAACCTTCTGATAGGCATATAGAACCCAAATGGCCACGATGTCTTAAAAGTAATGAAAACTTTGGCATCCAGGTCAGTGTTTCTCAAAGTAAGGTCCTCAGGACTCCTCTGTAAATATTTCTAATGTTTTAATGTGCATAAGTATTAATAGTAAATCTGGAGTTCTTCTGAATCAGAATCACTGAGGGTGGGGGCCAGGAATCCACATTTTAAAAAACTTTTTTTATATTTATTTAGTTTTGAGAGGGAGAGACAAAATGTGAGCAGGGGAGGGGCAGACAGAGAGGGAGACATAGAATCCGAAGCAGCCTTCAGGCTTTGAGCTGTCAGCACAGAGCCCGATGCAGGCTCGAACTAACAAACTGTGAGATCATGACCTGAAGCTAAAGTCTGTCCAACACTTAACCCACTGAGCCACGCTGGTGCCCCCAGGAATCCACATCTATAACAAGACACCTAAGCATTTCTTAAACATACTAAAGTTTGTAACCTACTGTTCTAATGTTCCTTCATAAATGGGATAATTCAAAGTCCTAAGAACATACATTAAATTTAAAAATTAACATAAAAGCAGAATTGTTATACCAGTTTACTGACATTTATCACCCTCAGAAAACAAAAACAAAAAACAAAATCATGAATACATAGCTGAAATTCTAGGTTCGCCAGCCCAAAATGATAGAATCACCCTTCTTCAACTGCTTTTTACAAATTGAATGTAAATTGGTTTGAGTTCCTCAAGAAGTGACTCTGATGCAAGAATTTGAGAGCAAGTGGTTTATTTGGAAAGTGATCCTGGGGAATACTGATGGGAGAGTGGAGAAGTTAAGGGGACTGTTCAAGGAATGGAAAGAAATCAATAAAAGGTAAGTGCTGAAGTCAGTTACCACTGAAGAAAGCTAGAGTTTAATTCCACTTGGGAAACCCTTGGAGTCATTGTAGACCATGGGCCTCAGACTCATCCCATAGGAAGAGCAAAGAGGCCAGGTATGTTTATAGACAAACTTCTGTCAGTCTTGATCAAGGGCTGCTCCCAGGGGACACGTTCCCCAGTACTTCTAGCCTTCCCCTTGCACAGTTTGAAAAAGCCCTTCATCAAAGAGTTAAAGAGCTCACAGTTGGAAGACAGATCAGTGGCAAGCACGGAAGTGGTAAAGGCAAGGAGATGTGGGCAGGACTCTGGCATCCTCTGCTCTAAGCCACAAATTAAAGTGATACTCATTCCCAATGACATACTTCTGAACTTTCTGTATTACATTAGATACAAACCATGTAAGTAACATTTACTACACAAAGTAATATTTTCAAAAAGTGTGCCTTGCAAATTCAGATTTCTATTCATTGAGGAATGTGTCTTATATAAAAAATCTTCTTATGGGGCTATTGGAGTTGTTGATGTTTTCCTATTACTATCCCCTTTTGAATTACTAGAATTCTTGGTGGAGGGCCACTATGACCATTTTAGTTGGTTTTGAGAATTCCCTTTGGCTATCTTTTAAAAATATTTTGCAATGCAAAATTTCAAGCATATACAAAGTACATGTACTGGAACCTCCTGAACCCATCATCCAGCTTCAACACTTAGCTCATAACCAGTCTTGTTTTATGTATGTCCTTGACCACTTAACTCCTGCCGGAATTTTTTTAAAGCAAACTACAGACATCATTTATCCATAAATATTTTAATATGTAGCTCTAAAAACTGAAAACTATAAAAATGCCATCGCCTTATATGAATTTGATAATTATTCCTTAATATTATCAAATATCAAATAATCATTCAAACTGTCAATAGTCACATCAATTCCATGTGTTTTACAGTTTGTCTTATGAATTGAATAATTGTCTTATGAATTTATACTTCTATTTTTTATTATCAGTATTGTTTTATATGTCTCTCAAGATTCTTTAATAAGTTCTGCCTTATTTTCCTTGTATTATATTTGTTTTTTTTTAAAAAGTAGATTGTGGCATCTGGGTGGCTCAATCAGTTAAGTGTCCAACTCTTGATTTTGGTTCAGGTCATGATATCACGGTTCACAAGATCCAGCCCATGTCGGGCTCTGTGCTGGCAGCACAGAGTCTGTGTAGTGTTCTGTCTCCCTCTCTCTCTGCTCCTCCCCGGCTCTCTCTCTCTCGCTCTCGCTCAAAATAAATAAATAAACTTTTTTAAAAAGTGGATCATTTGTCCTATGGGGTTTGCTACCATCTGAATTCTGCAGATTCCATCCCTGCAGTGTCATTTCACATGCTTCTCTGTCTTCTGTATGTCCTGTGAATTTGTAAATTGGCATTAGGACCTAGAGAATTTCCAGATACAAGTTCAGGGTTGGTTTATTGTTGTTGTTGTTTGTGTTTTTTGTTTGTTTTTTAACAAAACTACTCAATAGATGATATTGTGTGCTTTCAGTAGGAGACACAAAATATTTGTCTCTGTTTCTGACATAAGCTGCTATTAATAATGAATTCCTAGATTTGTTAATTCATTAGAAGTTACATGGTAATAATTCTAATTCACCATTGTTTCTTCCTTTGTTAAATGGAATACTTCTGTGAGGAGAAAACTTATCTGATGGTACAATCTTTTTTTATCTTAAATTTTTGATGACCCAGAGGTTTTAAAAGATGATTGAACATTAAAGATGTCTATACTCAGTTCCTGAGATGGTCTTGCTCAGTAAAACTGATAGAAATAATCCAAAAACAGAATCTCATTCCTACCAGATACAATCTCATTTCCTGCTATTTCATCTTTAGTCATCACTAATATTCTAATCTACACATCAGGACATAAAGTTGTGGCTCTGAGAAGAAAAAGATGCTGTATTTTTCTATATTTACGTTTTCTGTATTTTTTACTTTTTTATTCACTAAATTGGCATTGTAAGAGTAGGAGTTAAATTTTTATATATGTATATATAATTCCTAGACATCTGGAATTTCTGACTTAATACATAGGAAATTATACAAGAAGTATAAGAAATTTTCCTTTGGATACAAAAGTAGGGTTCAATATGGGGAAGAAAAAAACCTGCTAAATGTGTTTATTTGTTTGTTTTTTAATGTGGTCATATTCCATGTGGTTTTGGCTTTACCTGTGGTGTGGGCCTTTTTTTGTTTGTTTGTTTTTAAGTTTATTTGGAGAGAGAGAAAGAACATATGAGCACAAGCAGAAGAGAGAGGGAGAATCCCAAGCAGGCTCTGAGCTGTCAGCGCAGAGCCCAATACGGGCCTTGACCTCGTGGACCATGAGATCATGACCTGAGCCAAAATCAAGAGTTGGTCACCTAACCGACTGAGCCACCCAGGTGCCCCTGGTCTAGGGTCTTTGGAGGTTTACATCTGGGCCTCTTTTCTTGTTAAGTTTTCATTAACAATCAATCTAGCAATGTCAGACACCGAGAGGCCCACAGTGCAGTTCACGCTTTTCTCTCAATGCTGCCACAGTGTCTATAAACCTTCCATAGAACATTCACTTCTGCTAAGTATTTCTTGACCTACAAAAAGAATGATGTTGGGCTAGCACAGAGGTTGGCAAACTACAGCCCACAGGCCCCAATCCAGCCCACCACCTTGGTTTGGTGGCTTCAAAATTAAGAATGATTCTTGAATTTTAAAAATGGTTTTACATTTTAAAAATTATATAACTACATCATATCCTCAGTTTTGCCTCTTGGCTTGAGAAAAATAAATATTTAGTATTTGGCCCTTTCAGACAATGTTTACCAACCCCTTGGTGACAGCAGTGAATTTTAAACTATTTTGAGTAGCAGAACCTTAGAGAGAGAGAGAAAATCTTATTCTAAAACCCTTTGCTTAAAACAAACAAGTGTATATTTATTTAAATTAATTTAAAATTTGTAATAATTGCTTGCTGAAAAATTCAATCAGGGACAATGATGCTGCTTTGATGAGTATGATAGACTCAAGGAAGGAACAACAACTTTGACATTGGAGACTGTAGATGACAATTAGTCTTAGAGAGAATTTAGCCTACAATTCATTCCTGTGGAGTTTTCGTTAGATGATTTCAAAAATAAAATCCTGTTTCAAGCAGATAAGTGGTTATTAATAGTAGCAATTTTTTAACAGTTCACCTTGCAATCTCAGGACACTCTGAAATTAAACTGATCCAAATTCTTAAAAGAGAAGTAGGGGGTTTTGATTTTTACTTACAATATCAAAAAAGAATAAAAAAAGCTCTCGTAATCAAAATACAGCAATCAGACAGAAGCACCAACAATTTGGAATGGGAGATAAAGCTGTCTATATATTCTAACACTTGCAGTGTTTTCTTGTCCTTGTATTGCTGACAACCATGCTGTGAAGAGCAGACACAGAACAGATGAGTTTGCTGCTGTGATTTTATGTGAGCGGACACAAGCAAGTTTGAATTTTAAAGAGAGTGGAGAAGAACAACAACCTTCTTGTTCTAGTGTTGCTTAACAAAATGTTTAGGTATGTGCACAAATATGACAGTTGAGGGGCACCTGGGTGGCTCAGTCGGTTTAAGCGTCCGACTTTGGCCCAGGTCATGATCTCACAGTTCGGGAGCTCGAGCCCTGCCTCGGGCTCTGTGCTGACAGCTCGGAGTCTGGAGCCTGCTTCAGATTCTGTGTCTCCCTCTTTCTCTGCCCCTCCCTAGCTCACTCTTGCTCTCTCTCTCTCTATCAAAAATAAATAAAGTTAAAAAAAATATATGACACTTGAAGCTGTATTCTGAAGTTCAGGCAAAAAGAAACCAGGTAACTTGCAATCACAATGAGGTTCATGTTAAGACAAAACTGAAGTGACATTTTTAACAGGTTAAATTAGAAAATAAGCTAAAAATCAGGTTGAGTAAAAATTATTCTTTAGAATCCCTATTTGCCTATGAAGTAGATTATACATGATCTTCCATATATATCCCTGTGTGATGTATTTAATGCCACTTCAGTTTGAGGACTGTTGAACTAGACTAAGGAAGAGTCTACTCAAATATGTGGACTTTCTACTTTTATGATAACCTGTCAAATCCTTGCAGTAACTAGAAGGTAGGTGGAGAATTCTAAAATGCCTCTTTCTCTTGCTTTCAGGATTTAACTTCTATTGAAATACCTTAATAGCTTTGCAAGTTGTTTTGCAGATCAATTGAGTTAAACAAGATGAACAATCCCAGTAGAAGGTCTGGACCACAGAAGGTGCTTAACAAATATAGCCTATATTTAAATATGATTCGTGTGTGTGTGTGTGTGTGTGTGTGTGTGTGTGTATTTAAGCAAGTGATCAATAAATGCATGGGCACCTGTGTGTGTATAAGATAAACTGCAATAACGATTTGGAATAAGAGATAAAAATGTCAATATATATTTTAACACATTCAGTGTTACAATACACAAACACAGACACAAATGTATAAAGAAAATTTGATCACTTACTCTGGCCTTTCTGTGGTGGCATTTGATCTTTTATTCCACTGATCATTTAGCCCTGTATTCATTTATTCAACATGATTTACTAAGCACCTTCAATGTGGTGAGGTTCTAGGTATAATAAAGCAAACCAAATTCCCTTGTCCTTGTCTTGGAGAGCTTGCACACTAGTGGGGGGTGCCAGACAGTAAAATAAAACACAACACTGAATTGCACAGTGTGTAAGATGGTGAGAAAATATATGAATACATGAGTAAGAGAAGAGGATTAGAGGCTTAGAGACAGGGAATCAATTTTTAAATACAGTGGTCAGGAAGGGTCTCATTCACAAGATGGCATATAAGCAAATTCTTGAAGGAGGCGAGGAAGCAAAATACAGTGGTGCCTATGGAAAGAACACTGCAGGCAGATAGGAGCAAGGGTGATACTTTCTAGGAGCAGCAAGGAGGCTAATATGTGAGCAAAGAAAATGTGGTGAGAAATGAGGTTGGCAAGGTAAGGGGTGTGTCCTGAAGCACCTGTGGGCCTGGGTTAGGCCCCTAGAGTACAGTGGGAAGCCAGTGTAGATGTTGAACAGAGGAGCGGTGTAGCATCACCTGGGTTTAACAGATATTCCTCCAGGATGGGCTCCGTGTAGTCCCATCTTATGTGAAAGTCAGGATCTCAAGTTGAGTTGTATTTTACACACCCATTTGGTATCCCTTCACAATATATTTAAGTATATTTACACAATATATTTAATATTTAAGTTTACTTTCTGTTTTTTATTACAGTGTTACAGATAGCAAAAAAAAAAAAACCCAAAAAACAAAAAAACAACAAAAAAAAACAAAAAGAAAAAAACCCCACTATTTATAAATGGAATACCAATCAAACATTTCCAGAAAACTTTAAGCCCCTCCATGGACCCACAGAATCTACATGATGATTTCTGAGTTAGATGAGTTTAAAGACGCCCTAAACCAAAAATTCTATATATCCTTCAGTTTCAGAATAGATGGTAGACTCACTTTCCAGCTGTAGGTATTTTTGTCTGACCTCTTAAACTCTTCTCCAACGGTTTTAAAATATTTATTCTGCTTACCCCAATAGTGGAGTCTCCTCATTCCTTCCTCTAGCTGCTGTTTATGGATCCTGCTGGCATCCATTTCAGGTATAATCACCAACTCACAGGAGCTGAGACGTGGTTGATTAGCCACACTTCCAGGTGGCTTGAGGTAATGAGACTTTCTTGTCATATGCCACATGATTTCAGAGGTGCAACACTGATGAACCTGTATATAATTCAAGCTGTAGATCCTGGAGATATACACATGATAGAACAGCATTTTTAAGACAATAGTTGGTGTCTGTTTTCTATTTCTTCCTCTTCCTCTTATTTCAAGTTGGGAGCCAGGCAGTTTGTATTTCCTTGCTTCTGGACTTTCTGCAGAGCTTGAAGTAGAATCATCTTACAGACAACAGCCATTCCTATTTTTTACAGAAGTACTTGCTCATGGGTGAGATCATTTTGGCTGTCCCAGCAGATGAGGAGAGAGGGTAGAAGAGAGGAAAGCCATCAAGGCCAAATAGAGAGAGATGATATTTCCACAATGTGTCAAAGGGACCAAAATTTATGGGTCCTTTGACTCCTCTTAGGTAGCAGCCTCCACAGAGCCTGGACCCTAGACACAATGGTTTCAACCTCGGCAAGGGGAGGCTTCCAGGGGAACAGAGATACTTGATGATGCGCACAACCTTTAGGTTTTAGACACCCATACGTAGGGGGCATAACCTAGTAATGTCTTAGATTTAATTTCTTAATATCTACTGCAAATGGAGGCTTAGAGATGGACTTAAGATGACTAAAAAAATAAAGAAATATGAAATGCATGTACACTGGGGATATAGATTCATATGAAATGTCATTCCCCCTTCCTTAGGCAATAATGACCTTTACAAACATTAATAAGTTCCTTTCCCTGATGACACTTCTGCTTTACATAGACTGTTAATCAGGTACTTGCTGTTGCTTCAAGTTCTTATAACTTCTGAACCTATTTTATTCAGTATGGTTTCAACCAATCACATTCATTCAACTAAAGAAAGTGAATAAAGCTGAAGCAAAATTTCCATTCTGATTCTATACCCTCAGGAAATGCAAGTAAAATGATGCATAAGGCATTAGAATGTTTTTTTAAAAATTAATTATCATCAAATCCTGAAGGACTAAATCAGACTGATGTCTAATTTCATCCATTTACATATATTTAATCTTTAAAAAAATTGATACTGAGATTGATGCCTTAATGTTTAGGTCTAGGCTTTGAATTCTGTAAGGTTTTTCCCCTAGGTAGCAATGCATTTGGATACATAATTATCTATAAAAGGTGTGATAACTTACACATGATGTGAACTTGGCCAAGTTGTATCAGTCTTTGTTTTTGTTATCTGAAAAAAATGAAGATAACGGTATTTTTCTAAAGTTTTATGTAGTGTCTTTGTGTTTTGTATATTTAGTAATTCACGAAGTCTAATGCCAGTGTGCATTAATGGATGTTGAATGTTTTTGTTTTTTGTTTTTTGTTTTTGTTTTTTTGGCCTGCCCAATATCCTTCTTTAGTCCTTATCGAACCCTTCTTCTGCAGTAATCCTATTCAGTCTTTATGGTTTAGATAGGGCTGACTATTGTTCACAGCTGTCTTTAAAAATCCTGACCACAATTCTGGGATGCCTGGGTGGCTCAGTCAGCTGAGCATCTGACTTCAGCTCAGGTCATGATCTTGTGGTTCATGAGTTGAAGCCCCACGTCCGGCTCTGTGCTGACAGTTCAGAGCCTGGGGACTGCTTCAGATTCTGTGTCTCCCTCTCTTTCTGTTCCTCCCGTGCTCACACTATGTCTCTCTTTCAAAAATAAATAAAGATTTTAAAAAAACTTTTTAAATATCCTGACCACAATTCACCTTTAAGCATGTGACCCAAACAATGCTAATCATAACCCTCCCTAGGATTATTGCCAGAAGTACCAGGAAAGATGCTCTCATTTCTCTAGGATCTCTGGCTGCCAAGGCCAATGAGACTACAGCCACCAGTGGCCATTTTTCTAGTCACATGGAGGCAGTCTGAGAGGGAAGAGAATGAAGCCAAAGGGTGACAAGAGAGACCCTGTTGTTAGTTAAGTATCTAAATCCAGTGTATTTGGAAATACACTCGTGGATTTTTCATATAGATGATGCATTTTATGCCATCTTTTATAAGCTAGTTTCTGATAAATTTCCATCACAACTAATAGAATTTTCACTAGAATACTGTTTTTTAATGTTTATTTTTATTTATTTTGAGAGAGAGAGAGAGACAGAGAGAGGGAAAGAGAGCAAGAATCCCAAGCGGGCTCCATACTGCTTGATGTGGGGGCTTGAACTCATGAATTTGTGAGATCATGACCTGAGCCAAAACCAACAGTCAGATGCTTAAGCAGCTGAGCCACCCAGGTGCCCCTTCACTAGAATACTGTTAACTGTGCTTCAAAGTCAGACCACAAGTCATGAAACCTCACCTCTTTCACTTGCTAGCTTTGTGACCTTGGACAAGTTACTTTACTCTTTTTCTATGTGTATGCCTTAGCTTCCTCTTCTGTAATAAAGGTAATAGTAATACCAGCCTCTTTAAGTGGAGAATATTAATTGAGATTGTGTGTGCATGCGTGCGTGTGTTACAATACAACACCTGGCCTATGAGAAGTCCTTGATAAATGCAAATTATTATTATCATATTAAATAGTGTACACACAGAAAACAAAATACCTGTTTGGGAATAGATCCATTCCAAACAACCAAGTAATAGTACAGAAATGGAAAAACAATAGCGAAGCAAAGCAAAGGTAGAGAAAAAATAAGTTGAAATTAAATGGAACGAGGGGGCGCATTGGTGGCTCAGTGGGTTGAGCATCTGGCTCTGGCTCAGGTCATGATCTCACGGTTTGTGGGTTCAAGCCCCACATCGGGCTCTGTGCTGACGCTCGGAGCCTGGAACTCGCTTCAGATTCTCTGTCTCCCTCCCTCTCTCTCTTCCCCTCCCCTGTTCATGCTCTCTGTCTCTCTCTCTCTCTCTCTCTCTCTCAAAAATAAACATTAAAAAAGTAATAAATTAAATGGAACTCAAAGAAGCGTGAAGAAATACTTAGCAAAAATTGGAACATAAAAAAAAGTGAAGACATAAATTCTTACATTTGATGACACCAGCAGCACAAAATCCATGAATCAAAAGCTGCCAACCAGTGGCCCAGACATACTATTTATTTTTTAAAAGGAATCTTTGATTCTGGCATTAAAACAAAAACTCTATGGATAGCACCAAACCAGCAGATATTCTAAACTGGCAGAATTTTTGTTAGCTACTTCAGTACCTTAGTCATAAATTTTCCCTAATGTTTTTTCTAAAAGTGGTCTTAACAGAATTATATAAAACTTGAATATTAAGTTTCCAGTTTCCTGAGAATTTTATACACATAGAGCAGAAATTTCTACAGATGTGTTGTAACAGATATTTAATAGAATGTGGTTCCAGTCTGAGGCTTTTAATTATTGTATGAAGCAAATAAAATGATAACTCATTAAAATCAAATTATTCTGTATTAAAATAGGAAAATAAATTATATGGCAGCAATTATTACATAAAATGATAGTTTAAATTACAATGTCTCATTTTGGGGCACCTGGGTGGCTCAGTCAGTTAAGCATCTGACTTCAGCTCAGGTCATGATCTCACGGTTCCTGATTTTGAGGCCTGCTTTGGGCTCTGTGCTGAGAGCTTGGAGCCCAGAGCCTGCTTTGGATTCTTTGTCTCCTTCTCTCTCTTACCCTCCCCAGCTCATGCTCTCTTTTTCTCTCTCAAAAATAAATAAACATTTAAAAAATCCCATTTATAATGTTGTCTCATTTTAAATATAGCTAGTCAATGCCTAGGCTTAAATCAAGATGTAACTATGTAAGCTGGATGAAAAATAAAACAATGTAAAAAAAATAGAATAAATCCTCAAACTTTCAAACTAGAACAGATTTTTTCATAGCTGATAACTTATAAATGCAACCATTTATTCTGTGAATAGTGGTCTTTTACAAATAATAAAGTAATTTTTATTGGTTTTTCTCTGAAGTAAATCCAATAAGAATGCTCTTGAGTAGAAATAGCCTCAAATATCACAAAAGATTGAAAATTGTACACTTTTACATGAGTGAACCTATTTGACTATTATTATAACTAATCGCTTCTTGCTATATAATATCAACATTGCCAAATAGTTTAAAGAAATATTTAAACAGTATAATCCCCACATTTATCTATTTGGAGTTCTGTCTCCAAAATGCCTGTGACTTAGATTATATGTAATTATGTGCCTAGAGCCCTTATCACCAAGCTCTTTTAAATCAATAGATAATTCTTGTGAAATTAAATTCACACATACACTACACAGATGTCCAAAGAATGCAAGCATCCATTATTATCTGTAGCTCTTCTAAACTATCCACAAGGGACAACAGGCACTGGGATTGGAGGGAAATTTTAACAATAGCTTATTATTTTTTGTTTTGCACAGTGTCTTTCAATTAAAAATCTGTACTGCATTAACATTCTCTCAATCCATAGTTAAAATTACCACAGGGATCTTTCTTTCTTTTGCTTTCCTCTTGAAAATGAAATCAGGATATAGGGGAAAACATGGCAGTCCTTAAGGCATGGGGCATGGCTTTCCTAGTCCTGTGAGATCCTTGTATCAGCCTTTGTTATGCATAGCCAGTAAAGGTACCTTAGCTCTTTGCACTCAGCTCTCCACCAATCGCCTTATTTCCCCTTATGGTGGAGAAGGGTCAGCTGGTGTGTGTTATACCAAGGTTCTGAATAGAAAATATGGTGAAAGTTATTCTGTTTCCTACTTTCTCCAGAACATGTCTAATACATACCCCCCATGATGCTTGGACTGTGGAAAAGGGGACGTGAGGACATAGAACACAGGATACAGACCTTTACTTCCATGATGGCTGTGGCCTTCTTCCCCCCATTCAAGGTCAATCAGGCATGGTCTCTCTCTCTCTCTCTCTCTCTCTCCTCCCTGTATGACAAGAACTGCCCCCGCTTTATTCTGATTTTCTTCTATTCTTGGCTTATGATAAAATCCTATGATTGGATCAACATAGCTTGGCCCCAGATATGTTAATGAAATCCTCTTCTCAACAAACTTGTCTTTCAAGTTTATTTTTATGTTATTGACTTAAAAATCCCATTTTGACATCAAATGCTAAATGGTGACTCCATCTTCCTGTTGGCATCCTTCATATAACAATTAAAATCTGTCATGAAAAAAAATGCCTGTAGATGATGAAGGGAGAAGAGGTGCATAAAACGAATTTAAAAAAGGATAATAATACACTAATGTATTTAAATATCTCTTATTTACATTTCAATTAGAAGAAGCCAACAGTTCCTTTATTCAGAAGTACTGAAAGGTCAAACACGCATTGTTATGATCAGTAACAATATCAAGTTAAATATGTTTAGACATCATGAAGGTTCATGGAAGGGTATGGAAAACAATGTTTATTGGATAAAAAATTAACTGTAGACAGGGAAGATGGCGGCATAGGAGGACGTTGGGCTCACCGCGCGTCGTGCTGATCACTTAGATTCCACCGACACCTGCCTAAATAACCCAGAAAACCACCAGAGGATTGGCAGAATGGAGTCTCCGGAGCCAAGCGCAGACGAGAAGCCCACGGAAGAGGGTAGGAAGGGCGGCGAGGCGGTGCGCGCTCCACGGACTGGCGGGAGGGAGCCGGGGCGGAGGGGCGGCTCGCCGGCCAAGCAGAGCCCCCGAGTCTGGCAGGCAAAAGCGGAGGGGCCTGACGGACTGTGTTCCGACAGCAAGCGCGACTTAGCGTCTGGGAGGTCATAAGTTAACAGCTCTGCTCAGAAAGCGGGAAGGCTGGAGGACAAAGGGAGGGAGAGCTGCTGAGGCCCCGACGACAGAGCTCAGTTTGGTGGGGAACAAAGGCGCTCCCCAGCGCCATCTCCCCTGCCCATCCCCCAGCCAAAATCCCAAAGGGAACCAGTTCCTGCCAGGGAACTTGCTCGCTCTGCACAAACACCCAACTCTGTGCTTCTGTGGAGCCAAACCTCCAGCAGCGGATCTGACTCCCTCCCGCTGCCACAGGGCCCCTCCTGAAGTGGATCACCTAAGGGGAAGTGAGCTAAGCCTGCCCCTCCTGCCCCCGTGCACCTTGCCTACCCACCCCAGCTAATACGCCAGATCCCCAGCACCACAAGCCTGGCAGTGTGCAAGTAGCCCAGATGGGCCACACCACCCCACAGTGAATCCCGCCCCTAGGAGAGGGGAAGAGAAGGCACACACCAGTCTGACTGTGGCCCCAGCGGTGGGCTGGGGGCAGACATCAGGTCGGACTGCGGCCCCGCCCACCAACTCCAGTTATACACCACAGCACGGGGGAAGTGCCCTGCGGGTCCTCACCGCTCCAGGGACTATCCAAAATGACCAAACGGAAGAATTCCCCTCAGAAGAATCTCCAGGAAATAACAACAGCTAATGAACTGATCAAAAAGGATTTAAATAATATAACAGAAAGTGAATTTAGAATAATAGTCATAAAATTAATCGCTGGGCTTGAAAACAGTATAGAGGACAGCAGAGAATCTCTTGCCACAGAGATCAAGGGACTAAGGAACAGTCACGAGGAGCTGAAAAACGCTTTAAACGAAATGCAAAACAAAATGGAAACCACAACAGCTCGGATTGAAGAGGCAGAGGAGAGAATAGGTGAACTAGAAGATAAAGTTATGGAAAAAGAGGAAGCTGAGAGAAAGAGAGATAAAAAAATCCAGGAGTATGAGGGAAAAATTAGAGAACTAAGTGATACACTAAAAAGAAATAATATACGCATAATTGGTATCCCAGAGGAGGAAGAGAGAGGGAAAGGTGCTGAAGGGGTACTTGAAGAAATTATAGCTGACAACTTCCCTGAACTGGGGAAGGAAAAAGGCATTGAAATCCAAGAGGCACAGAGAACTCCCTTCAGACGTAACTTGAATCAATCTTCTGCACGACATATCATAGTGAAACTGGCAAAATACAAGGATAAAGAGAAAATTCTGAAAGCAGCAAGGGATAAACGTGCCCTCACATATAAAGGGAGACCTATAAGACTCGTGACTGATCTCTCTTTTGAAACTTGGCAGGCCAGAAAGGCTTGGCACGATATCTTCAGTGTGCTGAACAGGAAAAATATGCAGCCGAGAATCTTTTATCCAGCAAGTCTGTCATTTAGAATAGAAGGAGAGATAAAGGTCTTCCCAAACAAAAACTGAAAGAATTTGTCACCACTAAACCAGCCCTACAAGAGATCCTAAGGGGGATCCTGTGAGACAAAGTACCAGAGACATCACTACAAGCATAAAACATAGACATCACAATGACTCTAAACCCGTACCTTTCTATAATAACACTGAATGTAAATGGATTAAATGCACCAACCAAAAGACATAGGGTATCAGAATGGATAAAAAAACAAGACCCATCTATTTGCTGTCTACAAGAGACTCATTTTAGATCTGAGGACACCTTTAGATTGAGAGTGAGGGGATGGAGAACTATTTATCATGCTACTGGAAGCCAAAAGAAAGCTGGAGTAGCCATACTTATATCAGACAAACTAGACTTTAAATTAAAGGCTGTAACAAGAGATGAAGAAGGGCATTATATAATAATTACAGGATCTATCCATCAGGAAGAGCTAACAATTATAAATGTCTATGCGCCGAATACCGGAGCCCCCAGATATATAAAACAATTACTCATAAACATAAGCAACCTTATTGATAAGAATGTGGTAATTGCAGGGGACTTTAACACCCCACTTACAGAAATGGATAGATCATCTAGACACACAGTCAATAAAGAAACAAGGGCCCTGAATGATACATTGGATCAGATGGACTTGACAGATATATTTAGAACTCTGCATCCCAAAGCAACAGAATATACTTTCTTCTCGAGTGCACATGGAACATTCTCCAAGGTAGATCATATACTGGGTCACAAAACAGCCCTTCATAAGTTTACAAGAATTGAAATTATACCATGCATACTTTCAGACCACAATGCTATGAAGCTTGAAATCAACCACAGGAAAGAGTCTGGAAAACCTCCAAAAGCGTGGAGGTTAAAGAACACCCTACTAAAGAATGAATGGGTCAACCAGGCAATTAGAGAAGAAATTAAAAAATATATGGAAACAAACGAAAATGAAAATACAACAATCCAAATGCTTTGGGATGCAACGAAGGCAGTCCTGAGAGGAAAATACATCGCAATCCAGGCCTATCTCAAGAAACAAGAAAAATCCCAAATACAAAATCTAACAGCACACCTAAAGGAAATAGAAGCAGAACAGCAAAGGCAGCCTAAACCCAGCAGAAGAAGAGAAATAATAAAGATCAGAGCAGAAATAAACAATACAGAATCTAAAAAAACTGTGGAGCAGATCAACGAAACCAAGAGTTGGTTTTTTGAAAAAATAAACAAAATTGACAAACCTCTAGCCAGGTTTCTCAAAAAGAAAAGGGAGATGACCCAAATAGATAAAATCATGAATGAAAATGGAATTATTACAACCAATCCCTCAGAGATACAAACAATTATCAGGGAATACTATGAAAAATCATATGCCAACAAATTGGACAACCTGGAAGAAATGGACAAATTCCTAAACACCCACACTCTTCCAAAACTCAATCAGGAGGAAATAGAAAGCTTGAACAGACCCATAACCAGCGAAGAAATTGAATCGGTTATCAAAAATCTCCCAACAAATAAGAGTCCAGGACCAGATGGCTTCCCAGGGGAGTTCTACCAGACGTTTAAAGCAGAGATAATACCTATCCTTCTCAAGCTATTCCAAGAAATAGAAAGGGAAGGAAAACTTCCAGACTCATTCTATGAAGCCAGTATTACTTGGATTCCTAAACCAGACAGAGACCCAGTAAAAAAAGAGAACTACAGGCCAATATCCCTGATGAATATGGATGCAAAAATTCTCAATAAGATACTAGCAAATCGAATTCAACGGCATATAAAAAGAATTATTCACCATGATCAAGTGGGATTCATTCCTGGGATGCAGGGCTGGTTCAACATTCACAAATCGATCAACGTGATACATCACATTAACAAAAAAAAAGAGAAGAACCATATGATCCTGTCAATCGATGCAGAAAAGGCCTTTGACAAAATCCAGCACCCTTTCTTAATAAAAACCTTGAGAAAGTCGGGATAGAAGGAACATACTTAAAGATCATAAAAGCCATTTATGAAAAGCCCACAGCTAACATCATCCTCAACGGGGAAAAACTGAGAGCTTTTTCCCTGAGATCAGGAACACGACAGGGATGCCCACTCTCACCGCTGTTGTTTAACATAGTGCTGGAAGTTCTAGCATCAGCAATCAGACAACAAAAGGAAATCAAAGGCATCAAAATCAGCAAAGATGAAGTCAAGCTTTCGCTTTTTGCAGATGACATGATATTATACATGGAAAATCCGATAGACTCCACCAAAAGTCTGCCAGAACTGATACATGAATTGAGCAAAGTTGCAGGATACAAAATCAATGTACAGAAATCAGTTGCATTCTTATACACTAACAATGAAGCAACAGAAAGACAAATAAAGAAACTGATCCCATTCACAATTGCACCAAGAAGCATAAAATACCTAGGAATAAATCTAACCAAAGATGTAAAAGATCTGTATGCTGAAAACTATAGAAAGCTTATGAAGGTAATTGAAGAAGATATAAAGAAATGGAAAGACATTCCCTGCTCATGGACTGGAAGAATAAATATTGTCAAAATGTCAATACTACCCAAAGCTATCTACACATTCAATGCAATCCCAATCAGAACTGCACCAGCATTCTTCTCGAAACTAGAACAAGCAATCCTAAAATTCATATGGAACCACAAAAGGCCCCAAATAGCCAAAGTAATTCTGAAGAAGAAGACCAAAGCAGGAGGCATCACAATCCCAGACTTTAGCCTCTACTACAAAGCTGTAATCATCAAGACAGCATGGTATTGGCACAAAAACAGACACATAGACCAATGGAATAGAATAGAAACCCCAGAACTAGACCCACAAACGTATGGCCAACTCATCTTTGACAAAGCAGGAAAGAACATCCAATGGAAAAAAGACAGTCTCTTTAACAAATGGTGCTGGGAGAACCGGACAGCAACATGCAGAAGGTTGAAACTAGACCACTTTCTCACACCATTCACAAAAATAAACTCAACATGGATAAAGGACCTGAATGTGAGACAGGAAACCATCAAAACCTTAGAGGAGAAAGCAGGAAAAGACCTCTCTGACCTCAGCCGTAGCAATCTCTTACTCGACACATCCCCAAAGGCAAGGGAATTAAAAGTAAAAGTGAATTACTGGAACCTTATGAAGATAAAAAGCTTCTGCACAGCAAAGGAAACAACCAACAAAACTAAAAGGCAACCAACGGAATGGGAAAAGATATTTGCAAATGACATATCGAACAAAGGGCTAGTATCCAAAATCTATAAAGAGCTCACCAAACTCCACACCTAAAAAACAAATAACCCAGTGAAGAAATGGGCAGAAAACATGAATAGACACTTCTCTAAAGAAGACATCCGGATGGCCAACAGGCACATGAAAAGATGTTCAACGTCGCTCCTTATCAGGGAAATACAAATCAAAACCACACTCAGATATCACCTCACGGCAGTCAGAGTGGCCAAAATGAACAAATCAGGAGACTATAGATGCTGGAGAGGATGTAGAGAAACGGGAACCCTCTTGCACTGTTGGTGGGAATGCAAATTGGTGCAGCCACTCTGGAAAGCAGTGTGGAGGTTCCTCAGAAAATTAAAAATAGACCTACCCTATGACCCAGCAATAGCACTGCTAGGAATTTATCCAAGGGATACAGGAGTACTGATACATAGGGGCACTTGTACCCCAATGTTGATAGCAGCACTCTCAACAATAGCCAAATTATGGAAAGAGCCTAAATGTCCATCAACTGACGAATGGATAAAGAAATTGTGGTTTATATACACAATGGAATACTACGTGGCAATGAGAAAGAATGAAATATGGCCTTTTGTAGCAACGTGGATGGAACTGGAGAGTGTGATGCTAAGTGAAATAAGCCATACAGAGAAAGACAGATACCATATGTTTTCACTCCTATGTGGATCCTGAGAAACTTAACAGAAACCCATGGGGGAGGGGAAGGAAAAAAAAAAAAAAAGAGGTTAGCGTGGGAGAGAGCCAAAGCATAAGAGACTGTTAAAAACTGAGAACAAACTGAGGGTTGATGGGGGTGGGAGGGAGGGGAGGGTGGGTGATGGGTATTGAGGAGGGCACCTTTTGGGATGAGCACTGGGTGTTGTATGGAAACCAATTTGACAATAAATTTCATATATTAAAAAAAATTAACTGTATACAAATAGGAAGAGAAGAAAGTGAGCATATTTGGAGAATGTATGAGAGATGCTAGAATGATCTGACAATTTTGGAAATGTAACTATCTCCTTACACTCTAGAAAATGCTAGGTAAAATATACTCAATTATAACCCATTTTTAAAATATTATTTTCAACACAAATAACTGTCAGATCCAAAAATGTCATTTTACTTGGTGAGCAAATTCAAGAAAGATGTTCAGATGGGTAGAATGTTGCCTGCAAAAATGAAAAAGCCTACCAAACATCATGACTCTTTTTGTAATAAGTTGTAAAAAAATATATATATATGGAGCAATGTGCCTTTTTCCCTTTGAGAGGATTCTCCCCATGGCACTATCTCCTCCTTCTCTTTAGTATTGTATAAAAATTTTGTGTAATGGTTGTCTGTAAGTAATACAGGGCACCTGGGTGGCTCGTTGGTTAAGTATCCGACTCTTGATTTCGGCTCAGGTCATGATCTCACAGTTCGCGAGTTCGAGCCCCACATCAAACTCACAGGCTCTGTGCTGAAGGTGCTGAGCCTTCTTGGGATTCTCTCTCTCTCTCTGTTCCTCCCCCACTTGTGCTCTCCCTCTCTCTCTCTATCAAACTAAATAAACTTAAAAAAAGAAAAAGTTGTCTTTAAGTGATAAAATAGTTAGTTGGACCCATGAGTAAATTTTCATGACTAATTAACATAGCACAGAAAGGGACAGTGCAGCTGTCTTCCAGAGATGAGGACAATGGGTGTTGGAATTTTGCTTCCCTTCCTGTTTGGGAAAGCTCAAGTGCATCTCCATCTGTATGAAGGATAGTTACATTGTGTTGGGGAGAAATAGGGAATTTCAATTTCCTATCTCAAGTTTAAATATGGATGCTGAGTAGTTTAGGTAGATTCACTAGTCATTGATTAATCTATTCTCTGTCAGCTCCATACCTGTCCTTCCATATTCATTTTGAGATATTATGGCTGAAAGTTTCCACATCACATCGCTGCTGCGGGCTGGCTTCCTCTTGTCTAGCTGGTATCTGGCACTAGAGAGAGACAGTCAGAGCTTTAGGACACAGAAAAGAAACTTGTTCCATCCTGTTGCCTTGTGCTTGCTTCCTGTTTGCTTCCTGCTCCTATAAGCATCATCTTTTCTATGCTCTTTAAAAACATTTCCAACAAAGGAAGTGTGTCCCAGTCTGCAGCAGTGTTTGCATCCATTTTATATTTTCCCCAATACTTTTAGAATCAGCCTCAACATACTGCCTGTAGAGACTCTTGCAAAGCCAGTCATGCCTTCCTCAGAGACCAGGGTTCCAGCTCTGTGGGGGCCCTCCAAGTTTCTAATTTTAATTAATTTCCATGTCTTCACTTTGTTTTCCTAAAGCTAGGGGTGAGAGCTGCCTCCTTATGATACTATTCTTCTCTGCCTTTTCAGTTAACTAGACAAAAAAATTACTTATGTTAAAACTGTCTCCTTTTGAAATATAAATCCTTCCTTTTGGGGCACCTGGTTGGCTCATTCAGTGCAGAGTCTGCTAGGGATTCTCTCTTCCTCTCTCTCTGCCCCTCCCCTGCTCATTTTTCCCTCTCTCTCTCAAGATAAATAAACATGAACTTTTTTTTAATATAAATCCTTTCTTTTAAATTACTAGACTGATACAAATGATAAAGTTTTATGATTTCCTGTGTGACTTTTTCTTATTAAAATAAATTATTTGCTATATTTTTGGGGTGTGATGTTCTATGTAATAGTAAAGATATGTTCCAGACATTTTCTAATTACATATAGAATTACATATAGTCATTCATTTAACTAAAAAAAAAAAAAAAAAAAAGTAAGAAAGAAACCCCTGGGTGACAGCAGGTAGGCAATATTATAACTCTCATTTACAGGCAAGAAAACTGAGGCATATTAAAAAATAAAACTGATATGAGATCACACAGCCATTAAGTGTTAGAGCTGGGATTCCAAACTTAAGACCTGTCAGAATATTGCTATTAGCTGCCATAGGTGATAACTCTGTATTGGATTCAAAGGCCTATCAATCAGAGTTCAGTGCAGAAAATAGACACCCACCTAGATATTTCAAGCAGCAAAGGATTTACTCCGAAGGGGAGGTTGTTTTACAAACCCATTGGATGAAGTAGAGGGGCAGAAGCTGTAACTGAATTTTTGAATTAAGAGTCACACCCTGACACTGTAATCCAGAATTCAGGAAACTCTTGCTGTCACTCACAGTTCTGGGGACTGTGGCTGTCACTACATCACTATGGCTGAGACAGCTATGCTGAAGCAGGTACTTTACAACCAAATACCAATTCTCTTCATGTGCCACTCATTCCCATTTTCTTGCCTCTAAACCCGCCACAAACATCAGATCCCTATGTGCTCTAGCTAGATTAGACTGAAGAACAGACCTCAGATCCCAATGCAGGGATCAAACCCACAAACTGTGAGATCATGACCTGAGCCAAAGTCAGACGCTCAACCAATAGAGCCACCCAGGTGCCCCAGGGAAGGGCTTTTTACAGCAGTTGCAGAAGCAAAACAAAGGAAAATATTTGATTGGCTACAGTTTAAGTAGTTGCCTTATGTGAGAAAACCTAGTTGGCTGTTTGTGATTGGGTGTTCTTAAATTTGTTTTCTGGGGTATGAGCACTTATAGAAATTGACTCTGGCTTAGGTTTTGGTTTGCTTATAAGGGCTACCAATCATTACAGCCACCTCAATTGAATGGCCTCTTGTTCAATTATTTTAACAATCCTAATCCTTGGGACCCTTGAATATGTTATCTTACAGAAGGGACTTTGTAGATGTGATTAAATTAAGGTTCTTGAAATGGGAAGATTATCCTGAATTATCTGAGTGAGTTCAGTATAATCACAAGAATCCTCATCAGAGGGGGGGAGAAGGGTCAGATTGAGAAAAAGAGATTCAAAGCTGCCACACTGTTGGCTTTTTGGTGGAGGATGGGGCTATGAGTCAAGGAATGCTGACAGCCTCTGGAAGCTGGAAAAGGCAACCGATTCTCTAGAGTTTCCAAAAGTAAGTCAGCCTTGCTGACTCACCATTAAGGGATTCGGATAACCAGAACTCTAAGGGAATTAACTTGTATGGTTTTAAGCACCAAGTCTGTGGTAGTTTTGTAATAGCAGCCGTGGAAAACTAACAGATCAGGGAACAAACACAAAGTCTGACCCAGAAGGAGATGGCTTATACCCAAAAAGAATTGCAAGATTTTGCCAAATTATTTGAAGAAATTGAGGGTATATGTGTGAAATGGCCCAGGAAATGCCATGTCCTTTCTTCTATGATCCAGCACTTTAAAAATCCATTCTCCAGGCACCTGGGTGGCTCAGTTGGTTAAGCACCGGAATGCTGCTAGGTCGTGATCTCGTGGTTCGTGGGTTTGAGCTCCGCATCAGGCTTTGTCCTGACAGCTCAGAGCCTGGACCCTACTTCGCATTCTGTCTCTGTCTCTGCCCCTCCCCTGCTAGTGGTCTGTCTCTCTCTCTCAAAAATAAACAAACATAAAAAAATAAAATAAATCCATGTTCACATGCCTGCTTCAGAGGAGGTCACTACTTCAGAGGTGGTCTTTAAGTACAGCAGAGCCAGCTCATTGGAGGACAAAAGAGAGGGGGCCTCTGCTGGCAAAGGGAGTTCTGTGAGATTTGTGGGTTCAGAATTCTTGGATACATTCAACCCCAGCCTAACCTCAACATTCCAAGCCTCAGGGACCTCTGAATCTCCACCAATCCCCATACTTCCACAAGTCCTAGAGAGCCTGGGTAATGCTGTGATTGAGGATCAGACATGGAAGTAGGATCAGACTCTGATTTCTGGCTTATTTTGCTACCATTCTCACTTGCCACTGGAACTTTATGTCCCCTCTTCCTCAAACACATTTGTGCTTTGCCCACATCTCCACACTGTTACTCACACATCCCCCTTCTCCTTGTCCCTCAGTGTCCACTCCATTCTCTGTGTAAGAAAACTACACCTATCTGGGTACCTGGGTGATTCAGTCAGCTAAGCATATGACTCTCAATCTCAGCTCTAATCTTGATCTCAGGGTCATGAATTCAAGCTTCATGTTGGGCTCTATGGTGGGTGTGAAGCCTACTGAGAAAGAAAGAAAAAAGGAAAGAAAGAAAGGAAAGGAAAGGAAAGGAAAGGAAAGGAAAGGAAAGGAAAGGAAAGGAAAGGAAAGGAAAGGAAAGGAAAGGAAAGGAAGGGAAGGGAAGGAGGGAGGGAGGGAGAGGGAGGGAGGAAAAAGGGAAAGGGAAAGAAAAGAAGGAAATAAAGAGAGAAAGAGAAAGGAGGGGGGGAGGGAGGGAGGGAGGGAAGGAGGGAGGAAGAAGGAAAGGGAAAGGAAGAAAGGAAGGAAGGCAGGAAGGCAGGAAGGCAAGCAATTTCACCTATCTTTTAAGATCTAGTTCATATTTAATTTCCTTTTTGAGTTCTTTCCCCAGTTATCTCTTCAGAGCGATCTATACTTCTGAATACTCATTATACTTAGTGTCCATTAAATTACTTTGGTATTTGATTATATAAGATCTCATTGCTACTCACTATCCCATTTTAACTAAACTTAATCATTCAATTGTGCTAACGAGTGCTTTATGAAGGGTAGAAAGTCCATAACTCAAGGTTGAATGACTAAAAGTAGCATAATATATAGGAGTAGGTAGTTTCTGTCATTTCCTAAATGAAAGAAATATTTTTACTGTGTTTCCAAGTTTCACAAATCAGACTGGCTGTGGTTGCAAGCTTTTGGCTTTCCAAGGTATTTTGATTTTCTTCATAGATCACACTACTTCCCCTGAAGTTTTAAAATATCCCATGGAAACAATCCATTCACAAAAAGCATTAGTGAGCAACCGAGAATTTGTTGAAAATTTTATGGGTGAGATGAAAGAAAAGATTTAAGTAAAAGTCACTAACAAATAATTTGGTAAATTCTCACTAGATATGCCTGGTCTTTTGAAAGTGTTTTGTCAGGGATACTAACCATTTTCTCCACCCTTAGGGCAACACTGAGCATCCCTCTACTTCCCCCACCTTTTATGTTGCAGAATTGCTTCCTCTTTCATCTGGGAACTAACCTGAAATGCTTTTGTCCTGGTTAACAAGCTTATCAAAACATCTTACTCAATAAAGCTGTTTTCCCTTGAATTGTTGTGCTATTCACTTTAAAAAAAAAAAGGGGGGGGGGCGCCTGGGTGGCGCAGTCGCTTAAGCGTCCGACTTCAGCCAGGTCACGATCTCACGGTCCGTGAGTTCGAGCCCCGCGTCAGGCTCTGGGCTGATGGCTCGGAGCCTGGAGCCTGTTTCCGATTCTGTGTCTCCCTCTCTCTCTGCCCCTCCCCCGTTCATGCTCTGTCTCTCTCTGTCCCAAAAATAAATAACAAACGTTGAAAAAAAAAATTAAAAAAAAAAAACCCAAAACATATTTACATTGTTATGTCCTTAGAGATGACGTTGTCTAGGTTTTTATGCATAGGTGGTTACAGCCATATATTGGTTGATATCTCCTAGTTACATGATTTTATTGCACTGAAATACTGACCTCTTATATCACAGCCTAAGTGCCTTTAGAGACATACATTTCTCTCTTCATTATTTCTTAATTCTCTTTCGTATCGTACCAATCTTTTTTAAATCAACTCTTTCCAAACCCCTGATTCTCTTCCTTCTGTGGCAAAGTGAATCTATTTCCATTAAGTTTTCTGGATTTCTAATTACTTTGTGTTTTTGTACACAGCCATTGATATTTTAAGAATATGCATCCAAAAAAACATCAGAAACTTGTTCAATTCGGAGTAGTTATTTCTGTAATTCATGGGGTGCGTCGTCCTTCATCTCCCGAATCTTCATATTTCCTCCACTTCATTAACTTTGTAAGCCACATCAACTGTGGTTCCTGTTAGCTTCTATTTTCTCTTTCAATTAATGACAAGGAACAGTGGGTGGTGAAATTCTGGGTAAACACACAGGGAGTCAGCTCCAACTCTGTGTTCACAACTAGCCTCCAACACAGCGATACAAAGTGGAAAGTAAGAACTAAGTGGAACATGCCAATGTAGAAAACAAAAAAGGTAGTGCAAAAAGGCGGATTCATGACTGACAGACCCTGCATGTTTGACTCCAAAGAAAAAGAAAAGCAAGTGGCTAGGAGAATAAAAATAATAAATGCAAGACGTCATGAGGATCAACATCTTCCCCTTGAGTGATTCTTACAACTATTTGAAAATAAAATCTAAATGTTTGTGCTGTTTTTGCATTAAACGAAGTACTGAGTATGAGTTATATGATGTTCAAATTTGATCTAAGGCATACTGCCTCCGGAAACGTTTGGTGAGTTTCTGTATCAATCGCATTTCACAAACAAAATATAAATAACCCCCAATGATCTATTGTTTTCTCATTTACTCAATCAATCCCTTTCTCTGGATTTTAGCATAGAGATCACAATAGCCATATATGTCATGTTTTTGCCTTCCTTAAAAAAAAAATGCAGCTTCAATTACAGATTAAATATCAAGTCTAACTCATAGGGACTCCAATAACAGGAAATGTTGGCACAACAAAACCAGCAAAATGGGGAATTCCTTAAAAACATAAAGCAGACAGGAACAATTTGGTCTCAAAATCTAGATGAGGAAACTCTGAAATTCCAAAAACAAAACAAAACAAAACCAAAAAACCTAAAAAAAAAAAAGACACAAATCCAAAAGTTCAGGATTTTTTTTTTTTTTTTTTAAAGCAGGACCTATCAATAACCACAAGATGAGAAAGTACAGCAGGATCTGGGGGGAAAAATGCAAATATATAAAACCTTGGATTGCGAGTAACTTGCTCTGTGAGTGTTCTGGAAGATGAGCAAATATTTCTAATAAATTTTAACTTGATAAACGAGAAATGTCTTGTAATATGAGTAGTATGTGACACCGAATGTCACATGATCACAACTGAGCCAATGGTACTCCTCTTGTTCTCTCTCTGTCTCCCCCTGCAGGACTGTGGGTGATCGTCTCCCATCCTCAGATGCTTGGTTTCAGGCCATGTTGTTTGCCAAAAGTCAGTGATTTTTCAGAATGTTGGAAGGTGCCAGCAACTGACACTAGTGTAGTTTTTGTCACTTCAAAGCATCTATGGACAGTCCTTTGCTTTTCCCTATAAGAGTGAGCTTAGGAATGCTTTGCTTCATTCTAGGTCAGGCTGCCTTCAGATACAGACCCTTTCCTCTGCTGCCATAGTGCCAATTACATTAAATACAGTGTGTAACAAGAGTTTATTAATACTGTACTGTAGTCATCATCTGTGCAAGTGAATACAATGGCCCCCCATGCAGAAGAAGAATCCATTGAGCGATAGATAGCAGTGATTCTGTTAGTGATGGTGAGAGTTGTCCTGCACAATAACCTTCCTCTCTCTTGTCTCCCTCACACCAGCCATGAAGGTTTTCAAAGGTAAGTTGAGGTTAATTTGTTTATTTTTCTTTATATTTTCTATTTTATTATTTTGTATTATATTACAGTATTATAATCATTTTATATGAATATTTTTGGGTGACAGAACAAATCTTCTGAGTTTCCATTATTTCTTATGGGGAAATTCACTTGGATATACAAGTGCTTTGGATTACAGGCATGTTTCCGGAATGAGTTATGCTCACAAACCAAGGTTTTACTGTAATAAAAGCACAAGAACTGAGGCAGTCTGAGTCACTGACTCTTGTGTTTGCCCTTGAATCATTCAACAACCCCCACCACAGCCACCAATATTGGATGGTTTTCACCCAGAAACTGTCATGTGACACACGTCCTCTCTGCTCACTCCCATACCTGTGCAATCAGTGGAGGCTGGGTTTCAAACCAGAACTCTTTTTGATGCCTGGGGAATAAACTGCCAGGAATGATATTATTTAAATTTGTTTCATCAACCGAGAAGTATAGAATGAAATGCTAGTACTTAGAAATAGGAAGTTAGCCATTAGAAAAGTAGAACTCTATAATAGTAATGTCAAGTTGCCAGTACAAGACAAGAAAGAGGAGGACAAAACGGATTCATCCAGCAAAAGCAAAGCAAAAGGAGAAAACCTATTATAACAAATACGGTTTTTAAATGGAAAGAATAAGGCAAAATGTTATTCCCAGCACATCTGCCATTACATTGCCATTGATACTTTGTCCATCCAGGTATTCCTCTGCACTCTCTTATGTGAGGATGAAATTACTAAGACACCTCAGGACACCAACCACAAAAGTCAATCCGTTTGAGTCCCATAAGCTAGTTCTTAGGGTAATGCTTATCACAGTGAGAACAGAAGGCTGCGTTTGGGTAATAAAAATTAAATTTACTCTGCACCACAGTGGGTAGCTGTAATTAGAATATTACCAAACACAAACTTCAAGTCTTACTTGCCTTATTTCCTCCCAATGGCACCCACGAGTGATTTATCTCCCTCTCTTCCTTCTCCTTCCTTTTTAGTAATGCTCCTCAGGCTGATTAGCTTCACTTTAATATTTTGCTGTGTTTATTATACAGGAAATGACTTAATTACCATCTTCTTCAGTTTGGGGATGCTAGAGGAAAATGTCACCAAGCTTTCTATATCGTTAAGTTTTACTTGTTTGTTCTAGCAGAAAAGGACAGTTGAATAAGTCAGTCTTGGGCAACATGAGCCTGTAAAGGAGTGGTGAGTCTCCCACAGACCTTCTTTTCGTGTGCATCTTACTCGAGAAGCAGTACGGAAGTTCAGCAGAGATAAGCACTGAACAGAATTGATCAGGATTTTGCTCTACACTCATGCCAGACCCAAACCTCTGGGTCTACAAGAGTCTCTAGGCAGCCTTTGGTCTCTGAAACTAGCTTGACTGACCCAAGGTGTATGAGGGAAATACCGTTCCCTTCTGTTGGGCTATGGCTTTGTCAGTGAGCAAAACAGGCAAACAATGTGGATATGTTACCCCAGCTTTGCCAGAAGAAGCAAAAAGTGGAAGAGATTGGAAGCTTTCTAGGTATTCAGACATGGAGAGTTGTGCTGCCCCCTTAACACTGGAAAAGATTGAAAAACATATACTCAAACATGTATCCATCCCTCTAGGCTGAAAGAGGTCTGATTTTCAACTTGACACCCAGTGGCTGTTTGGTTTCTCGAAGAATGGTGCCATATTGGGAGGTTAACATCATTTTTTTTTTCTTTTGATTGGTTGAGATTCAGCCATGGTAGTAAAGGTATACTAGCTGGGCAGCCTTTAGCATACATGTGTAAACCTTTATCCTTGATGTTCTGAGTACTCTGTTTAAAAGCTAATTTTTCAAGCACTGTGCTGCCATGGATATAGTCAGAGTGTCAGGGATATAGGCACATGCATAGTCTTACCTCAGATCACTTCCCTTCCATACCTACTTGATGATTGTGTATACCATTCAAAGCTCTGCCCATAGGAGGATTTTGCCTCACTGATATCTTTCAGGACAATCTTGAGTGGGATTAAAGCAGCAATACACTCTTGAATTTTGCCAACATGACAGCCTGAACCCATCATGTTTTGTTAGCTGGTCATAGGGAACTGCATTAGTGCAATAAGGAAAGGTGTCTGGAAGAGGAAATTTGGATTATCTTTAACTTCTTTCTGCCCTCCAGGCTCCTTTGGGTCTGAACTTGAATGTATCATTTCCTTCATATGCTTTACCTTCAATATGATTACTTGGTGGGTCGACAAAACCCAGATACAGATGGACGTGTACCATAGATGTCAAGCGTCTGTTATGGTCCAGCAGCAGAGTAGGGCAGAGAGAGAGGGAGAATGAGAATCCCAAGCAGGCTCTACACTGTCAGCACAGAGCTGGATGTGGGGCCCAATCTCAAGAACCGTGAGATCATGACCTGAGCCGAAATCAAGATTCAGATGCTTACCTGAATGAGCCACCCAGGCACCCCGAGGAGCTACTTTTCAAAAGATGAAAAGTTCCCTGTAGTAGATGATGTCATATTGTTCCAGAAGTGTGGGGTGTCTATGCTATGACGCTTCTTTTGGGGCTTGTAGAAAATGTACATGACATCCTTATCAAGAAATCTCTAGCACATAGGATCTGCCATGACATATGGCCCAAGTAGCAGCAGGGCTGGTAATGCAGGCTGAACGTACTGAGGAGTCCCATTCTAAAGTAACAGCCTTCCATGTTACCCAATAAATAGTTTCACATCATCTGCCATAATTCATCTCACTTTTGTACAACCAGACTGGTAGGTTAAATGGGGATATAATAGTAATTTGTATCCTTTTATGTTTTTGAGGTTAGCACTGATCCCTGTAATTGCACATAGAATGACGTATTGCTTCTGACTTATTATCTTGGCCAAAGTCAGCAAGCTCAAGAGCTTCTACTTGGCCTCTTCTCCCCTTCTGACTCTTACTCCACAGGCCAGAAAAACAGCATGAGGGTACAGCGAGCTACCAAGTATATCCATACCAAGTGTGCACTCAGAGACCAGGAAAAATGACATACTGGGCCCACTGTGAGACAAACTTTGAGCCAAGACACTATCACTGGCCCCCCTGTACTCTTGCAGGGGAGACATGATGATGTTTTTATACCCTCCTTTAAAGTCCTCTCACACCCTGTATCAAACTACCCTGAAAGATATTCCTTTCCCCGTAGAATACATGTTACCTGTGAAATGGTCATAGGTTCCCAAGAAGGAGGACTAAGAGCATCACAATAGAAACATTACATAGACATTTAAGAATCTTTCCTCAAAGGAAGTTAGTTTTTAAGTCCTTGAACTCCAGGTCTAAGAACTGGCTCATGTATGGAAACTGGCAAGGGATCATGACTTTGCTATGGCTGACATAAGCCTTCTCTTCTTAGACTCTTGAGCATTTTTTATTTTAGATGGAACAGGATACTTTTGCTGGCTGCCCATCTATCTTGACCCTACGATCACCATGGTCTATAAATCATTACCATTGACCGATCCCTATGGGTCAGGGCTCCCTGGTCGGCTCTGACAGTACTCTCCATGATAGTAATTGCATCCATCTAGACTCTGATCATCAAGTGCTGCCACGTGGCCTTTGCTAGCCTGGAATCCTATTACCTTGAGGGAACCCAGACCCTTAAGAGTAGAGCATACTCTCTGCCCTGCCTACAAAGAACAGCCATCTGAGCTTCTTTATCATGCTGGTCCTCCTTCACTAGAAGATTCCTAAGGCTCAAGTGAACGGGAGTTTCCTTTGGGACCTTCTGGGAAACACAGTCAACCCTTCGCTGGTGTTACCTAATAGATCTTTTCTTTTTTTTTTATTTTTTTTTTTTTTATTTTTTTTTTTTTTTATTTTTTTTTTTTTTATTTTTTTTTTTTTAAATTTTTTTTTTTTTTTTTCAACATTTTTTTATTTATTTTGGGACAGAGAGAGACAGAGCATGAACGGGGGAGGGGCAGAGAGAGAGGGAGACACAGAATTGGAAACAGGCTCCAGGCTTTCAGCCATCAGCCCAGAGCCTGACGCGGGGCTCGAACTCACGGACCGCGAGATCGTGACCTGGCTGAAGTCGGACGCTTAACCGACTGCGCCACCCAGGCGCCCCTAATAGATCTTTTCTAACATGACTAGTTGTCTGAGCTTTTTGTTAGTATTTATCCATGCATTTCCAGCTTTACCAGCTATCATTTTTTTTTCCCCAGCTTCAAGGAGCTATATTGGCAGCCTGTTAGGAATAGCTAGAAGTATACTTGCTAAGACATTAAACCTTAAATTATAGGTATCCTTATCCAGTACCCAGCATGCTCTTTTGGTCCCTGCCAGTACACATTAACTAGGTCCTGAGATTTTTTTTTTTAATGTTTATTTATTTTGGAGATAGAAAGAGCATGAGCGAGGGAGGGGCAGAGAGAGAGAGACAGACAGAGAGAGAGAGATATAGAGAACCCGAAGCAGGCTCCAAGCTCCATGCTGTCAGCACAGAGCCCAAGGCAAGGCTCGAACTCACGAACTGTGAGATCATGACCTGAGCCAAAGTCAGACACTCAACCAACTGAGGCACCCAGGTGCCCCCTGAGATATTTTTGGTGAATAACCTATTTCCTCCCAATATTTCCCTGGTCAGGCCACATTGAGACTGAATCTAGTTTGTGGTTCAGAAGCCATGGGGGATGTTAGGGCAGATTTTGAGGCCAGAGACACCTTGAGAGGCACATCTCTCACATGAGGACTTTAAGTTGTCTCCAAGCAAGGAGAGGGTGCTGTCCAACAGCAAGGGGAAGGAGACACTCCTGTTGGCTTAGAAGGCTCAGGGTAGAGCTGAGAGTCTGGGTATCCAGGACAGCCATCTACACATTCTTCATCCATAGCTCAAGATCTCACTCCTTTATCAGCGCTTTGACATTAACCAAGGAAACTTTTGAGGGCTGTTAGTTCAACCATCTTTGTAAATCTGCTAGTCTGAAAACCAGGTCCTGGGACTCAACTTTACAATGGTCCGCCTGTGACCTCAGGAGATGAGGAGGTCTTTAAATGCTACCATGGAGGCCTTTCAGCTTTCACATGTTGACCTAAGAGTTAAGTCCTCTGCCACTATCATTTTCTTCCCTTGGTGTATAAATGGCACAGAGCAGCTTACTAATCAGCGTTACAGCCCTTACAATTACACCTGCTCCATCTTGCTCAAATGCTGGAGATACTTTATAAGCCAGTGGATACCCCTCGAGTCTCATTCTTTCATCCCTGAGACATCCTAGCCCTATCCCACTCCACTAGCAATTAGGCACTCATTGGCATCAATAGCTCAAGTGGACTTACTTCCATGCCTCTGAACTGAATGTACTTCCTTTTCAAAAACAAACTGCCTGATCCTTCTCACTCCTCTTCTCCGACCCCCACCCAGAACCTAATCTGATAAGGTTACTGCATGACAGAAAGCAGATGAGATTGCAAAACACCTACAGGCAAGAAAAGCTCTTGTGGGAAAAGGTACAGCTGAGAATGCATCTTCTTGCCAACATCTGGCTGAAATGGAGGGAGAGACACTGAAACAGACAGAAACACAGAGAAACAAAGAAGTTGCCCTGAATGAGCTCTCAAACTCTCTATCCAGATAAATCCTCTTCCTCCACCTCCTCTGAGGAGAGAAAGACAGGAAGGGAGAGGCCTCCTCTGGTAAAGAACCTCAAGGGGAATCCTGAGGAGTTTCCAAGAAGTGAGAAAGCATTCCCTGCTAATATAAGGATAACCCAGTGTTTCCTTACCGAAGTATCTTCAAATCATAATTTGTTTAAAAAATAAATTCTTAATAAACAAAACATAGTAAAACAGCTCTTATGTAATAAAACATTTGAATGACTAATTCTGGCTTGTCTTCTGTAATCAGCGAGAATCACCACTGAGTACAGGGTGCCCTGGAAATGAATCAAGACTGCTGAACACAGGTGAATGCTTTCAGGACACCAGGCTATGACTTAGGAAGGTGTATTTGTTATCTTGCAGTAACACTGGAAGAAAACGGGCTTCTTTAAGGAAGAGTTTTAAACCCAATAGGAAATAAAGACCATGCTATTGAGTCACAATAATATTCCTAGCATACATCATGCATGATGGAATTTTTTCTACCTGCTGAGCTCATTCTCCCTTTCTGTAGAATTTGGTGGTTTGGCCAGACAGTTGATTCTCTAAGGCACATCTGGCTATGTCATTAACAGTTATTCCTGAATGTTTTGGCTATTGCCAAAGCGGTCTGCTGGTTTACAAAAAAAAAAAAAAAAAAAGAGTGCCATCTTGGGAAATATGACTCTTGCAGACTGTTGTTTATAATCCAACTCAGTTATCCAGACAAAACTGTTTTCTAGCATCTCTTAAAATTATTTAAGAGAAAACGCATCACAGAGTTTATGTCTTTAGTTGTATTTAAGGTTAGTCACTGTAAAGTCCATGACCTGCCTTGTCTCATTTGTTTTCTTCTGTATTTGCAATACACTAATTAGAGGTGTCAAAATGCTCTTAAGTGTAGAGGTTCCTCCAACAGATTTCCATCTTTGGAAAATAGCAAACATCTACCAAGAGCCTCTCCCTTCAAATTCTTAATAGAAAAGGGGACGTAAGTGGAAACCCTAGATGTTCCTTTCATTTTCCTTCTTCATTTTGCCCTTTTGCTGATGTTGGATTTTTTGGGTGTTCAAGTTGGCAAGAAAGTATTTCCAGTACGTGACTCATCTCCAGGTTGCACATAGAAAAAGTGAAACAGTGTACTTTTATGCTTACTTTAAATATATAACCCTTTTATTGGTGACAACTTTTCAAACTATTTAACAACTGCATACTGATCTTTCACAAACTAAAAAGCTAATATTTTTTAACAAGGCTTATATGCCAGACGCTCTTCTAAACACCTACTTTATATTACTCATTCCATTATCCCAACAACTCCATGCAGTGAGTTCTATTTTCATCTTCATTTTATAGATTTAAAACTGAGGCATAAAGAGATTATGTAACTTGCCCAACCAAGTGGAAGACGTGGAACAGAGGTGAGGCAGTCTTGTATCAGAACCCGTGTTCTTATGAAATTATGCTGCCTCTGTGTGCACCTTCCTTATTCACACCTGAGAGGAAGCTGAACCCCTTGATAGAATAAGGAAGGAAGAAAAGATTCTTTCCAAGCCCCATTTTCATTCTCTTCTTTGGTACCTGCTTGGAAGTCAGATGGTCAATGTGACATCAGAAGTGTTTCCTGTTATTCTCTAATGTGACACAAATAATGATAGACTTTTAATGTATACAACTCAGAGAGTTATCTCTGATGGTCTATCTAGGTAAACAGACAAATGAAAACAAACTCCAAAAAACTGTGGTTTTAATTCAATCAGTTGTGCTTCTAATTACCTCATTTTCTTCATTCTAAAATGCAGGGCATTATGTGTGCATAAACCACATAAGAGAAAAAGAGAAAACAAAATGGAATCAAGAGAAAGCAAATTCCCCCCAAATCAGCCAATGTGTCTATTTTTATCCATTCTAGTTCAAGCTATAAGCCCGGCTCAGCGGAACCATTTCAATAATCTCTTAACTGGTCTCCCTGCTTTTACTCTTGGTCTCGCTTCAGTAATATCAATCCCAACCTTAATGGCTTCCCCCTGCAGTCTGAGAACCTCAAATCTTTTCAAGATCCTTCAAACCTCAAATCTTTTTAAGATCCTTCAAGTTCAGGCTTCTGGTTACTTCTGCAGTTAACAACCACCCTCCTATTAACAGCTCCTTTTATTAACAACTTGTCAGCCTCATTGAGCTTTTTGCAGTTTTTTAAATACGTTGTTTCTATATTCCTGATGATCTTTGTATCTGCTACTTCCCTTACCATTAACTGGGGTTGGGGTGGGGGGTGGTGGTTAGACTGACTCCTATAATCATTTAAGTTTTAAATGTCACCTCCTCAAAGAGGCTTTTCCTTACTTCCACTCTCAATAAAATATTTTTTTTTCTATTCTATTTACCACTGTTCTTATTCTCTGAAATTATCAGTTTGTTATAATCAACTTAACTTGTGTCATTGTTTAAGTCTGCTTTTTTTTCTAATCAACCGGAGTACCCAGCGCAAACATCAAAGCATCTGTCAAAGAGCATCCACCACCAGGTGGCACCAAAGCACAGCAGGGATCAAGGTAGATTTGTATCACAAGACAGACCTTTGGACCCCAAGTCCATCAAGGTTAAATTTCCTGAACCTCCTTGTACCACTAACCAGCGTTTTAATTTTGGGGCCATGCCCCTCGCCAAATATATTATTACAGTGAGGTCTGAAGGTATTGTGCTCTGTTCTGATTCTTTACTCTGGAAGAGGTTGATAAATGAGAGAATTAAAACATAGTCTCAATGAACTGGATATATTTCGGTTCCAACAACTTAAAAGTTTTAGAGACGTAGAACTTATATCAAAATAAATGACTCTTCTAGTAGTCAGAATTATACTGAATCCTATTTTGGAAGTAATGACTAAGTTCCCTATCCCTCAAATTGTTCAGTAGGATACCAGATGCTCAGTGGCCCAGACACTGTGTTAGAGATCAAAGCTGCCAAGAGAGGATGGCTTAGAGGACACCAGAGATTTTTCAGTCTTGAGAGTCTATGCATCCAGAATCCAATTTAAATGTTTAAAATAAATAAAAATTCTTTCAAAATAGCTTGGGAGCTGTTGATACTACTCTACAGGGGAACGACAACTCTCCTTTATGGCCATACTATAGTCAAAAGTGCTTAGCTATTAGAATCAGAATGATCTGAATTAAAACCTAAATTCTGCCAGTTTCTAGCTATGTGCCCTCAGACAAGATATTTTACCTGTTTCCTTATCTCTGAATGGACGGAATTACTGAGTTATCATTATGCCTCTCTTAGGCTGAAACCATTAATTACATTTGACTTTAAGAACATAGTCCACTCTGCTATGAAGTATACAATAATTAAAAAGCAACAAATGGTCCATTATCACCATCAATGTAAACAACAAGAGCCCAGCGTTTTTCTTTTGCCCATGCCAAAAACGAAGATCGTTTCTGAGTCACTTTTAAATGGCAAATAATATAGAAGACTGAAGCGAAAGAGATTTTCTACTCGTTAAGTCTATTTTAAAAGTAGGAATAGTTTGGAAACTATTTTCCCCTGTTCCAGTATGGGCTGGGCACAAATGCTCTTTTCTTTTGGTTTTCCATCCTCTGGATAATTAAGAAACGAGAGGATTTAGTGCAAGAGAACATAGAAGAAACATTTCTGCATCAACGGGAGTGCTACAGAGGCAAAAAGACCTTTACTTTTATTAGCTTCAGCAGCTTAGTGGAATTAAAAAGATCACCCGTGGCTCATACAGTGAGAAGTAATATCCAGCAGCTGAAAGACAAGTTGCAGGGGCTTTGACAATAAACCAGCCCAAGCCAGAACCGACCCAGGCTTAAGCCCTGAAAATGAATGTGACACTAAGCTAAGATTCAAATGTTCTGATCAATATCTGATAAAATAAACCTTAGAATAATATAAAATATATTTAATTCTTTTTCTAATATGTATCTACACATGTCACAGGGCACTGGACTCAGAGGTCAGATGACTATAGAATCATGGCAATCTTGCTTCCCACTTGTGGGGTGAGGGTCACTGGATCTATAAATCCCTACAATCTGGGTCCCGATCTCCTTATCTGTGAAACTGGATGGATGGAGCATATGATCTCTCAATTCTCAGATTCCACTCACTTCAATTCTCTGATTTAAATTCTTAAATTCTCTGATTCCCTGCAAGTTTGCTTGTTTCTTCAATAAGTCAATCAGTCATTAGTTGAAAATGTACCCACCAGCACTGTGTTGGCATTTAGATACAATTTATTCAAACACAAATATGTAACGAGCTTTGCCTGCCCGGCCCTATTCTTAGCTCTGAAGATATAGTGTGTGCAAAAGAAGACAGAAGTCCCTATCTTCCTATGCTTTAAATTCTGAAAGGGAAATAGATGTAAGATATGCAAGGAAGTAAAATACATACTCTGTTAGAGAGTGGTTAAGTGTTTTAAAGAAAACCAGGAGGAAATGTCAGAGATTGAGATTTTGAGTCTCTCTTGGAAGATCACTTTTGATGAAAGTGGAAGATGAAGAAATGAACCTTGTGGGAAACATTTCAGGGAGAGAAAACGAAACAAAGGTGTGCCTGGCAGGTCCAAGGGTCAGCACAGAGGTCAGTGTGGATGGAACAAAAGGCATGAGAAACTGGATAACAGGAGGTGACATGTATCCATTCAGATCCTGAAAGTCACAAGTGTGACTGGAGAAAATGTGGTAAGTTATCATCCCCACCACCTTGAACCTTTTTTTTTTTTTTTTAAGAGAGAGTGCAGGTACACAGGCAAGCAGTTAAAAGAGAATTTCAATCAGGCTTGACACCCATCCCAGAGCCTGACATGGGGCCTGAACTCATGAACCTGAGCTGACATCAAGAGTACGCCAGCCAACCTACTGAATCACTCAGGAGCCCCTCACCCTGAATCTTCTTAAGTGAGTTACTCCTGAGATCCTTTTTTTTTAAGGGAAATGATAGATGACCATGTAAAACCGTGGATGGAGGAGAGGGATACATTGTGCTACATAAAAAAGACAAAGAGAAACACTCAGCAGATGATTCAGAGTTAAGGGAGAAGAGGAAACAGGTTGACTGGGCCCTGAAAAGAGCTAAAAGGGAAGGAAAAGAGAGACAATGAAAACTTATAAGAACATCGGAGTGATCTTAGAAAAAATAAAGAGTAGGGGCGCCTGGGTGGCTCGGTCAGTTAAGCATCCTACTTCGGCTCAGGTCATGATCTCATCGTTTGTGAGTTGGAGCCCTGTGTCGGGCTCTATGCTGACAGCTCAGAGCCTGGAGCCTGTTTCAGATTCTGTGTCTCCCTCTCTCTCTGCTCCTCCCCGACTTGTGCTCTGTCTCTGTCTCTGTCTCAAAAATAAACATTAAAAAAAAAAAAGAAAAGAAAAATTAGAGTAGAGATGGTTAAGTGATTGTTGAGAACTTCACTCTGAACCATGAGATGCTAACTCCCTCCTCAGTATGCCTGAAAAGGTTTCAGTAAAATTCTACCTGGAGTTTGTTATTTTTGTCATTGTTGGTATTAGTTTTATTAGTATTCGACATGATGATTTGTGAGACCATTCCTTCTGGGTGTCCAATGAAAGCAGGCCTGTCTGAGGGAGCCTCTCTCCTATGTATGCGGTGGCTGCACATTGTTTGGAGGTAAACCACAGCTACCTTACGTATTGGCTCAAGCCTGCCTGTCCAGTATATGAACACTACTTTGTTGGCATTACAGTTAGTGCTGCTGGATTCCTTGCTACATGAATGTCAAGCTCAAAAATAAAATATAATAAAATGGGAACCACACACTTTCCTATATAGATAGAAGCAATTCAGTACTATAAGGCTGTAGGCCAAGTTTCCACTGTCTCTCTTCCTAGTATCACCAGATTCAGCAGAGGGGGGAGCATGCTGGCTCTGGAGTCCCACTGTGCAGTCTGACAAGTATCCATTTCTGAGCAAACTTGGCTACTGTGTTAAAATGTCTATGTTCAGATTCTTCACCTGTAAAAATTGGTTTAATCATAGTTCCTGCTAAAGCATGTAAAATCCTTAGTACAGTGACTGACACAAATCCCTTAATAAATGTTAGCCAGTATTAGAGTTATAATAATTCCTGGCTTTGGAACATTCAAATCCCTATTTCTCATTAAGGCAAAGTCCAAATTAACTTTGTAACCTGTATTTACTTTCCCAAATCCAAGGATGCTATTAAACAGACATCTGGTCAAAGAACATATATTGATGACTACACCAATATTTTTGGTTTCATGTTTTCTAGCTTGTTTGGTTTGCCTATCAGAAAGAGTATCAACATCCATTTAAAATCATTCTTTCCTAAAGGTGGGTTTTTAAAGGATGTCTATGTCAGAAAATATTATGGGTTAAATGGTTAATAATGTTTCCTTTTTCTCTTTTATTTCTCCAACTACTATTCAAAACTCCATAGCCTTTTACCCATATTTTCACTACTTTTTAAAAAATAAGTATTTTAGGGGTGCCTGAGTGGCTCAGTCAGATAAGCCTCCAACTTCAGTGCAGGTCATAATCTCCCCAGTACGTGAGTTCAAGCCCCAAGGCAGGCTCTGTGCTGACAGCTTGGAGCCTGGAGCTGCTTTGGATTCTATGTCTCTCTCTCTCTCTCTGCTCCTTCCCCACCCACGCTCTGTCTCCCTCTGTCTCTCAACAATAAATAAACATTAAAAAAAATTAAAAGTATTTTATAATTGTCAAAACTTTTTAAAAATAGGATTATCATTGGGGTGCCTGGGTGGCTCAGTCAGGTAAGTGACTGACTTCAGCTCAGGTCATGATCTCACCGCTCTTGAGTTCATGCCCCATGTCAGGCTCTGTGCTGAGAGCTCAGAGCCTGGAGCCTGCTTCGGATTCTGTGTCTCCCTCTCTCTCTGCCCCTCTAGCACTCACACTCTGTCTCTTTCTCTCAAAAATAAATAAACGTTAAAAAAAATTTAAAAATAGGATTATCCTTTTTTTTCTTTTGCTGGTATCATCCACAAATAACTTCTCTATTATTTCACTTTAAATATTCTTTATTTTTTAAAAAATGTTTATTTTAGAGAGAGAAAGAGAGGGTGCAAGCAGGATTGGTCAGAGAGGGGGAAGAGAGAATCCCAAGCAGGCTCCAAGGTGTCAGCACAGAGCCTGTTGTAGGACTTGAATCCATGAACCGTGAGATCATGACCTGAGCTCAAGTCAGATGCTTAACCAGCTGAGCCACCCAGGTCTTTCAATGTTGGCCTCCAAATAACTTGGTTCATAATATGCTTACCTTGGTTTCTAAGCATCATTCATTCCAGAAACATGCTTATAATCCAAAGCACGTGTATATCACAGCAAATTTCAAGAACCACTGGCTCAGTTGCAATCGTGTGACATTCGGCACACGGACTACTCACAATTACAAGACATCGCTCGTTTGTCAGGTTAAAATGTATTAGAAATGTTCGCCCATCTGGTAGAACACTCACAGAACAGGTTACTCGCAATCCAAGGTTTCACTATCTATCTCTAGGGCAACTTCATAGTTACTCAAAGTCCTATTATTTTTAAATGGGCTTAACTCTCTTGCATGTATTTTGCATTATAATGTCTGTTTTGTAAAATTCTCTATTATTTATTATGTTCTGCTCCTGCAACTTAATTAATGCCTGTTAGTTATATTCACATCTGATACTATTTCACTATTTTCCTTTCCATTGTTCTCTCTCTTTAATATTCTTTGTTGTCATGGTTGTAGAGTCATATTTTCATCTCCTACCAATTCATTCTTTTCTAAGATCACCTAGTTTTTCTACAGCTGATTTTAGTATTATGCATATTTTTGCAAATTTGGCAGTTCTTAAAATTTTTTCAAATTTTTAGAGTGACTTATAAACACATTTCCTGATAAAGAGCTACTATCTAGTACCTATCAATGTCAGCAATAACAGATTAAGGGAATGCTTTTTCCTTGATCGCTTGATGTTTGTGTACTTGTCATTAGGATCACACAAAAACCTCACCTAGCTGAAGCTGGAGGGAAAGAACCTAACTTTATATGTGTATCACTGATTAATCAATCAACAAAAATAGCATAAAGGTAGGTAGTAAATAAAAAAAGATAGAAGATAGGTAGATATATAATAGGATCGTGAATGCTACTCTATTACTTGGATTACCAGAATCTCCATGAAATCTTTCTTGACAAAATGTTCCATTTTAGGGGCGCCTGGGTTGCCCAGTGGGTTAAGCATCTGACTCTTGATTTCGGCTCAGGTCATGATCTCATGGTTATTGAGACTGAGCCTGAAGTCCAGCTGTGCCCTGACAGCCCAGAGCCTGCTTGAGATTCTCTCTCTCCCTCTCTCTGCACCACCCCACCTCAAAATAAATAAACTTTAAAAAAACCTATATATTTAATGTCAAAATAAATACACAATAAATACAGTGTATTGGTTCACTGCAGCTCCCTCACTGGTAGATCTAAATGACTGCTCAGCTCCTTTTGAACAAGGCTGAATTGAACTTGACAAGTCCTCTCTCTGGATGGTCCACCATGATTAGATAATTTACATGTAAAAGATCAATAAATCAGCACTCTCACTCAGGATGAAATTAAGGATTAGTTTTCAATAACAAGTTAACCCAAAATCAGAATGGCTGCATTTAATAGACATTTGTTTCTTGCTATCTTGACAGTCCTGGATGGGCCTACGAAAAGGTGTGGTGGTTTGTGGACCCAAGCAGGGTGAGGTTGTCATTTCGTTTTGGTGTACTATTTTCTAAGTTTTCACATCAAAGAATCTTGCGTTCTTTTCCATTTATTTTTCTTAATGTTATTTCTGGCACCAAGGCACAATTTTACTGAGTGATCTGCTCTCTAAAACAGGCTGCATTTCTTTTTAATAATCTAAAGTGGTAGCAAATAACAACAAAATACATTGACTAAAAAACATGCCATGATCATAGCAAGAGTATCTCCAAGCTATAAAAGAAGTATAATCGACACAATCTGCTTCTGAAAATTGAGTTAGGGACTGGTGGGCATCCAACTATGCAATTTATAGACATTTAGTCTTCAGAGATCATTTAGATTATGTAGCAGATTAAGCAAGGTCCGTATAGCTCACATAGCAGTCAGTTTTGTCTCAGGTTTGGTCTAAGTGTTCTTCCCTTTTAAGTGTATTCTTTATCTTGGGGCGCTTGGGTGGCTCAGTCGGTTAAATGTCTGACTCGGCTCAGGTCATGAACTCACAGTCCATGAGTTTGAGCCCCGTGTCAGGATCTGTACTGACAGCCCAGAGCCTAGAGTCTGCTTTGGATTCTGTGGCTCCCTCTCTCTCTGTCCCTCCCCTGCTCATGTTCTGTCTCTGTCTCAAAAATAAATAAAAACATTAAAAATATATATAGTTAATTGTATTCTTTATCCTAGGTAATTCCATCTTTGTGCCCATGGCTTCTAACTCCTCTATTCTCGGGTAAGGATCAGTCCAGACCTCCTCTCCTGAATGGCAGACCTGAATTTCCATTAACCTACTTAGCACTTCCCCTTAGATATCTCAAAAGCATTTTGGACTCATCATGCCTAAATTGAAGTCATGATCTTTTACCCATATCTGGCACTCAGTAAATGGGACTATTACCCATCAAAATATGCAGGCAGAGAGTTAGGAAATATATATTATGCCTCCAGTTCTATCACCCATAAATACATAACCTTTAGCAAATCCATTGTGAGGACTAACTAAATATCTTTTCTCTATGTCCTTCTCTCATACTCCAGTGCCACTAGTCTTGACCAACTGGATATATGGTTATTGCATTCTGCCTCAAGACCAAAATCCTTAGTGTAGCCCTGCAATGTCTATATGGACTGGACCTTGACTACACCTTAATCTTAGCTCATCCTCTTTGCCTCCATGTTTCAGCCTCACTGAACTTCTTTTAGCTCCTACCATATACAACAAGCTCTCATTTCAGGAGCATTTGTCCATTCTGCCCTGTCAGAAGGCTCTTTCTCCCTCTCTTTGGTTAACTCAGCTTTGTTATTCAGCTTTCATGTCAAATGTCTCCTCCTTGAGAATTACCCCACCAGATCCTGGCCCCATCTCACAGCATCCTACAACTCCCTTCTTAGAACTTATATAGCATAGCTGGTAGCCATAGGGAAGAGTATTATCTTGGCTTATTTACCACTGCATCCCTACACTGTATCACTATCTACCATGTGTAAATTGAAGGTGGTGAATAAGCACTTGTTTTATCAACGAACGCATCGACATCGCTAGGAAATGCATTGCGACTTCAGTCCTGGTTGTATTCCTCTTGGTCTCTTGGCACAGCATCTAGCAAGCCTCAAAGGGAGAGGAAGACTACCACTCTGCCCGTAACACTGACTCACGTGTGGACAAAATGTTTAAAATGCAATTTTTGTATACGTGTCTCTTTTGGTCCTTAATGAACTCAAATCATTATTTTTTCAAATGTGAGAAATAACACGGGCGATCTGAAAATGTGAGACAGGCTGAAGATTGCCAAGTCAGAAATTATGCAGGTGGCTCTAGAAACCAAACCTCTGACTCTTCCATGCTGTTTTCTAAGTGAGCCAACAACCCAGAGATCGGTGGTTGACTCTTTATTCTCACTTCTATTTCAGGCAGGTAGCACAGGCTGTCTTACCCAGCATCCCTCTACCTCCCGTCTGCCCTCTCCGCCACTTCCTGCTTCTGCCACCTCTGTGTGGCATCACCACTCATGAAAACTGTCCCTATTCTTAATATCAGCTCATGCTTATTGATACTTTAGACAAACACTTCTTTCCTGTTTTCAATTGTCGAGCTAATTCTCATCCCAACCCTTAACCAATTCAGCTGCATATACTCAGGAGAAATGAAATCAATTACTTAAAGCCAACCTATTAATTTAAGAGTTACTTCAAGTACAGTTTCACCCAAGATGAATGACCAGTTAGTGCCACCGAGAGCTGTAAGAGACTTTAATATTCTTACTCAGGGTATAATCAAAATTTTGAAGAAATTCAGATATAATAGTAATAGTAATTATATATAATTTATTAAAACCTCTTATGCATAGCCATATTATACATATTAATTGTATCCTTTTTAGTAATCCTACTACCTAAAGATTACATTTTATACATGAGGAATTCGAGATTCAGAATAGTTAAATGACCAATATTACCAAATTAGAAACTGTTAGACCCGCGATTCAAAGGCCGCTTTCTTCCACACCCCAGTACTTGAAGAAGTATCTAATGCCAGGGATTAGACAATGCCAGACAAATGTCAGCCATCAGCATTTGTTTAAAATCTAACAAGTGGAACAAAAGACAGTAACAGAAAGTGAAAACAAATGGCAAAAAATAATGGTATAAGACCCCAAATGAAAAGGGGTTTGACAATTAATAATTTTTACTGTTATTTTTCTTATTTCAGTCATGATACTGGTTTGTAGTGGATAATTTATTAATTACAGATAATTTGAAAATAAAAATATAACCATTTCACAATCCAGAGATGCCAGTATACTGTTCAAAGGTTAGTATACCCTTCCGATTTTCATACTTACACTTCCTGTGATTTTTTGTTAATAAAAATGTGATTAAAGTACAGGCATTGCTGTCACATACAGTTGGGTGGAAAGTTCACTGCACCATAGTACCTTTCCAAGGGACCAAGTGGGAACTAAAATCCAGTTTGCAGCTCCCTTGACAATATGGCCCCATCATGGCATTTTATTCACCCGTAGGGATGCTTGCAGTTTTGCGATTTGCCCAAAGGCATAACCTGCTTTCCTACTTGAATATGCAAAAGACTGTTTGGCCCAGAGGGGGCGTCATTTTCTTGTTAGCACCAAGGATGCTTAAAGGCTAACAGTGACCCTGACTGTAGTCTGCTTTCTTTATTTGTCAAAGAAAGAATTTTGTGGCATCCCCTGGTCTAGCACCCCTTGATAAAAAGGAGTCTTATTATGATAGTATACTGTTAGAGAAACTTACCTGATTCAGTTATTTCCTGGTGTTATGTATTTTTTTTATTAACCTACTTTTGTTTTGTTTTTGGTAGCACTCATACATAATTAAAAAAACAAGGTTCTCCTACCATGTGAAAATCAATGAAGATGGAGGAAAGATTCAGTATCAATTTCTATTGCACCCTCTTCCTATTTATTTTCTGATATTTTAATATCATTAATTGTTTTTGTGTCCTTAGAGCATAATTTAACTCCAGACTGGACCTACAGGATATTTTGGGTTCAAACTGGTGCTCCATCTTGAAGAAAAGCCTCAGAAAGTACCAGCTTCTTGTCTCTCAGTCACCATAAACTGCTAGCCCTCTGGATTTCATCTAGCGTGTTCTGGTGTTTTCTACTTGGAACTTGGGCTGGTGTAGATTTGGGGGAAATTGTGGCATCTTCAGTATTTTTCAACTGCTCTGTAATTTTGACCAAACTTGCAATGTCTCAACATTTTTTATTCTTCCTTGGGTAAACATGATTCGGAGCCATAGATCACTTTCACACGCTCTTTTCCCTGCCAGGCTTTCTGCCAGCAGTTTTGGTTTTGAGCAATCCACTGCAGTTCTTCTCTGCATTGCTGCCCTTGTTGATGGCGACAGTACAGATGAAGTTTTTCCTTGGGGGACGGGCCTGGCACAGGGTGCCTCTAGATGAGAAGGGCCTCAAAGCAGCATGGTACCAAGGTTGTATAATCAGTGATCCAGCTGTCATTGGGACTTAGACTTCCAGATCATCAGTGTGAGTCCAGCAGACCAATTATCTTTGTCCTTCTATGGTGCACTGTCTTCTGTGTTGCAAAGGACATTAAACCCATCCTCTTTGCCTGATTCTTCTGTACTAACCAGACACACAAGATTGACTTCAGAACAATCTTTCTGCTCCCTAAAGTGCTCTCTGCAGAAAGATGACAAAGATGGAAACGGAGTTCAACAAACAAGTTTTCCGGTTCACATGCAGTGATTGCAGGCGGGTCAGCTTCTCTCCTCAACCAACGCCAAGCCCCGGCATTATGAAGGCTACATCCTGCAGGACATAGAAACACCACCCACAGAAATATGGTGTTTCTTGCCCATTGGTGCCTATCACAAAGGGAATACTTCTGGCACAGACCACCTTAGTGGTGTCATCCCAAGTCATGCATCCCCAAGAGTTCTAAGACTGGCCCCAGAAAGCTTTATCTCACTTATTTTTACTGACATTGTTATTAAATCCAGACATTGACCTCTAACAGAATACCTGGAGAGTTCCTTTAACTTTGGGGAAGATACCTATACCATTTTTAAAATATACTTAGCTTAGCACAATTGCCTTAATCACACTAGTCATATACAGCCAATTTCTAGTATAAATTTTTCATTCTTCTTTGCAGAATTTGGTTAGAATCCTACGTTAGTGCTTCAATAGTTCTCTTTGTTGAACTCAGGGAGGGGTTCGTCCTTTTTAATCTGTCAGGTTGGCCTGAACCTCTTATGTTTCTACCATCTCTTCTTGTCCCAAGATGTTCTGGTCAAGAATGGCTATTGCTTGTGTTACTATTTTCAGATAATCCTCAACTTCTACAGCTGCAATTTATTCAAGATTATGCAATATATACAAAATATTTATTCACTGTGCTTTTATGGACATTGGTTTTCTCCACAAATATTGCCCATTCCCAGTGGGAAGAAATGCCTTTATCTTCCATTTACTGTCCCCTTTCACTTGCATATGATCTTTGCCTATCCTAATGTATCTACATTTTGTATCTACCAGACATGTTTGAGAAATGGACACACACACACACATTTAAGAATATTTACAATTTAACCATTTTATGTTCTTTTAGATTTTACATTATTTCAGTTGTTAGGACAAAGATTTTGTGAGGAAGAGGGTAGATAGTATCGAACATTTCATAATGATGTGCAACTTGAAATTCATAGTTGAGATTACGCCCTCCACTTGTTGGGACAAGCACTGGGTATTGTATGGAAACAAATCTGACAATAAATTATGTAAAAAAAAAAAAAAAAGATTATGCCCTCCAAAGAAGCTTAATTAATTACTCAACAACAACAACAAAGATGGCTTAGAACTAGTTTCACAGACAGGGCTAAATTAAGGAGTCCAGTGTCTTCTGCCGTGCAGCTGTGTCAATTTTGAGACTTTAATTTTTTTTTTTTTTTTGAGCAAGTGAGAGCAGTGAAGGGGCAGAGGGACAGGGAGAGAATCTTAAGCAGGCTTAATGCCCAGTGCAGAGCCTGACCTGGGACCCCATCTCATAACAGTGAGATCATGACCTGAGTGAAAATCAAGAGTCAGATGCTGAACTGGCTGTGCCACCCAGATGCCCTTAGAGAGTCTTTGATCTTAATCACAGTACCACTTATTAGCATATGATCTTGGGTATGTTACTTATTTTCTTATCTGTAAAATAGAAAGGATAATGTTATCTGCCTCCATCAGCCTGTTGTAAGAAATGAATGAGGTTATAGGTTTAGAGCACTGAAGACATTGCCTTCTACATAAAAGAGAGTTCAATAAATACTATCAATTATGGTTGTATTAGAACATAAAATCTGTGTTTTTTCATCTGTTCACTCTGATGCTTTTGGCTTTTTCTGATGCGAATTTCAATTTTTTTAACCTCTATTGCTTAAAAATTCCCTTGAAAAAGTGCCTACTTTCAAAATCTGAGTTGAGAAGGCAAGGAAAAAGTGCTGATCCCAAGAAGCCATGACGTTTGGATCCAGTAGATGTCTCCATTGATACAGTGTTCTAGAGTTAGTGGTTCAGTTGCTATTTTCAGAAAATTGGGAAAATCTGCAGAGACCCTTGAGAAAGATCAAAGGATGGCAAGTGTGTTGATCTCCCTTGAGATCAAGGGAATGGGCAGGTAATATGATGTCAGCTTGGCTTTAACTTGGAGAAATGGTCTGACACTTGTGGATTATGCTGAAGAGGAACGGGCACGTCATGGACAGTTCTGGGATCCCACTGCACTTTTACCATCAGTTTTGAGCTCACTGCTGAATGAGAGAGTGAATGAAACAGGAACATGCTGACACGTGCATCAAAAGTTAAGAGATAAGAATCTGCATTTGCCACAGGGAAAGCGATAAAAATCAGTAATAGAGGAAACACATTTCATTTTTCAAATCTGTTAGCAGAGAGGGGAGATGAAAATATCTTTACAATTACTTTGCATGCCCTTTCAAATGTAAATCATCAAAAGGCATACCAAATAGAGCACCCCACGTTGAGATAGAATACGGAAGAGCAAAAGGTAGCCTCTAACTAATAAAATAAGTCAATTTTGCTTTAAAAGTCCTTTGAGGGGCGCCTGGGTGGCTCAGTCGGTTAGGCAACCGACTTCGGCTCAGGTCATGATCTCACAATCCGTGAGTTCGAGCCCCGCGTCAGGCTCTGTGCTGACAGCTCAGAGCCTGGAGCCTGTTTCAGATTCTGTGTCTCCCTCTGTCTCTGACCCTCCCCCGTTCATGCTGTCTCTCCCTGTCTCAAAAATAAATAAACGTTAAAAAAAAATTAAAAAAAAAGTCCTTTGAATGATCAAGTCATGGATACTGGTCCCGCATATTTTTCACTAGTAAGGACTGTTTGGTGGATTGAGAATGGATTATACACCAAAGGCTACCTCACGTGGGACCCCTTGGTTTCTAAGAAGGCATAGATTCTACCTTCTGAAATGATTCTCAGGGGAAAAGGAGAAGAGTCCTGCCCTTTAAACAAAACAGGCAATGTAATGCAGATAGAGGACTGTCGAAGAAAATAAGGTGGAAGGAAGGAAGAGAAAATGCATTTCAACCTTGCCAGAGTTTTTAATATTTGCAAGTATGGAGCTACAGCTTACATTATTTTCTTTAGCATATACATAGCCACCTAGGATGCAGAGTAAGATCAAGTGTATGCCCAGAGATGAAATGAAAAACATCCCCTTTAATGAAACCTTTTAAGTCTGCTTGAAAGCTCAGTATTTCAGAGGCAGTACTATAGTCAGGGAGGAATTCAAATGTTGTTAATATGCATAAATATACATTGAAGACATTCATCAAAATTCCACTGAGAACCATAAGCTTCTAAAATCAGTATCGCCAGTATGGCCTCTCATAATTTACTCTCAAACATCTATGTGCACTCTTCAGCAAATTCTTCCAAACTGGGAAATAAAGCAATTTTGTAAAAGTGAAAATGTTGTGTAAAGATATATTTCTCACTTTTAATGACCACTTTTAAAGCAATTATGTGATGTAGTATTTTTCTTACTGGCATGCAAAAAAGAGCAAGGCTTATATATAAAAATGATCGTATTATGCCCTGTCATGAAGAAAAGGTTTTCACATGCACATGGAATGATTCTTGTAAGTACTTCCCATTATCTTTTGGACCAAAACGTTACCTGTGAAATTTCTGGCCTCAAAGATAAAACATTCAGGAAAAACTAAGTAGGTCACTACTTCCTTTTTTCCAGGTTTTTCTCCCAGTATTTCATTAGAAACATGTGTATGTCTGTGTCTGAGTGTTATTAGATCATCTTCTAATTTTCAGAAATTTTAGATACAGAACGTTACTATCTTGTGTGATATAGTCTGCAATGTCACCTTTGTATTTCTATCCAATGTTGTATTGTTACATTTAACTAGGTTTTAAAATTGAGGCTCTTGGGAACACCTGGGTGGCTCAGTCGGTTGAGTGTCTGACTTCGGCTCAGGTCATGATCTCACAGTTCATGGGTTTGAGCCCTGCGTCGGGCTCTGTGCTAACAGCTCTGAGCCTGGAGCCTGCTGCGGATTCTGTGTCTCCCTCTCTCTCTGCCTCTCCCCTGCTTGTGCACGCTCTTACGTGTGTGCTCTCTCTGTCTCAAAAATAAACATTAAAAAAATAAATAAAGTTGAAGCTCTTGAATAGTCTTTAAAAAGAACTATGACCCATTTAAGAACGAAGGTTTCTTGGATCTAAGATTAAACTATAAAATGGTAGGAGACCTGAAAACAATAGTAAAACTGTGCTGGCAATAGTCCATAAAAAACATGTAGTCAAGTGTTGTTCACCACCTTTCAAGGTGAAGTGTTCTATTGAAAATACAGAATTAATTCCTTCATGGTGGCAAGAAGTTATCATAGATTCAGGAATCATACAGGGAACAATACAGACCCCATCTTTGATAATGGGCATGAAGTACAAATTTGAATAAAGAAAGAAAGGAACAAGGTTAATAATGAAATGGGTAAACTGATTAACAATGCCTATGGCAAAGAAGTACAGGGATCACCAGGTGTTTTATTTCTTGGTGAAGTTAGTTGCCTTGGAACTAACTATGGATCTCTTCAAGAAAAGTAAGAAACAGTTACAGGATATTGTTCTATTCAAGTTCAAGAGAACTACAAGTAGTTTTGATTTGCATTTCCTTAATGACTAACAATGTTGAGCACCTTTTCCTGACTTCATTAGTCATTTGTATATCTTATCTGGAAAACTATTTAAATTATTTGCCCATTTTTGCATTAATTGCCCTTTTATTGTTAAATTATAAGATTTTGTTACATTTTCAGAAAAATAACAAAAGTTGATGAGGCTCTGAAGAAATTGGAACCTTCATACCTTGCGGATGGGAGAGAAAAATGGTGCTTCCTCTGTGTAAAGTATTTTGGCCATTCCTCAAAATGTTAAACATCGAGGTATAGGACCCAGCAATTCCTCTTAGGTACCTATCCAAAAGGACTAAAAACACATGTTCACACAAGAATTTGTACACTAATCATGTTTATATAAAAACTTGTTCATAGCCACAGTATTCACAATAGCCAAAAAAGTGGAAATAACCCAAATGCCCCTTAATGGATTAATGGGTAAACAAAATATGTTATGTTCACACAGTGGAAGATTATTGAAAAATAAAAAAGAATAAAGTACTGAGAGATAAACCTCAAAAACATTATGCTAAGTGAAAGTAGCCAGACACAAATGGTCATGTATGATATGATTTCATTCATATGAAATTCCTATTAAAATAGGCAAAGACAGAGAGAAATCAGATGAGTAGTTGTGAGCAAATGAGGGGATTTGGGAGCGGCTGCTGACAAGTAGGAGATATTCTGGGACACCTGGGTGGCTCACTCAGTTAAGCATCTGACTTCGGCTCAGGTCATGATCTCATGGTTTGTGGGTTTGAGCCCCACGTCAGGCTCTGTGCTGACAGCTCAGAGCCTGGAGCCTGCTTCTGACTCTGTGTCTCTCTCTCTTTGCCTCTCCCCTGTTCATGCTCTGTCTCTCTCTCTCAAAAATAAACAAACATTAAAAAAATTGAAAAAACAAAGCAAAACAGGTAGGAGGTATTCTGCAGGATGGTGATAGATATGTTCTGGAATTTGGTGATGATTTCACAATGTTGTAAATATCCTAAAACCAATGAATTCCACACTTTAAAATGGTATATTTAATATGAATACTATCTCAACAAACAAACAAACAAGAGATTGGTACCTAGTTGGCACCTAATTGTTTAGGGGTTCATTTATAGATTCAGTAGTACAGTTTTGCAACTCAGAGTGAACTTAGCATACCTCTTAGAGGCTGTAGTACCAGGAGCACAGCCCGTGAGTGGTTTCAGTTCAAGAGAGATATTCCTGTTAGAGCCAGCTACTGAATGCAGAAATTAGTTCTAAAGGGAGGACTTCATTTCTGACACTGTTATGTTAATTGAGAATTGAGGTACGATTCTGCCAGACCAAAAAAGGAAGGAAGGAAGGAAGGAAGGAAGGAAGGAAGGAAGGAAGGAAGGAAGGAAGGAAGGAAGGAAGAAACAAAAGGGGGAAAAACCCTTTTCTGCAAACTAGCCATTGTTTCTCTTTCAGAGAAGGGACTCAGTGGGAAGATTATTCTTATTACTCAGTTTTTTTTTATTTTTTATTATTTTTTAAAAGTTTATTTATTTATTTTGAGAGAGAGAGAGAGAGAGAGAGAGAGAGACAGTGACAGTCCAAGTGGGGCAAAGAGAGAGAATCCCAAGCAGGCTTCATGCTGACAGTACAGAGCCCGATGCCACACTTGATCTCACAAACCATGAGATCATGACTTGAGCCAAAATCAAGAGTCAGACACTTAACCAACTGAGCCACCCAGGTGCCTCACTTAGTTTTTTTTAAAAGGTAAAATTTTTCTGAACTTTGTTTTGATTCATAAAGTCCAATTTTCTGTTAAAATTTTTGTTTTATATAAAATTCTGCTGCCAAGATTTCCTGGCAACTGTTATTTTTTATGTATGTATGTGTGTGTGTTAGGATAGCATTACCCTCATTAAATGCTGAAGAATGCACACCAGTTATTTGAAAAGTGTGCATATTTGAGAGTGCGGACGATTCTGTGGTCAGGTCCTTTGGGGACACTGCATACTCTAATACCTTCTTAGAGAAGCCACAAAATTCTTAATATCATATGAAGACTTTGAGAAATCTTGTAAAACCCAAACCCAAGACAAGACAAAAACAAGCCTTTCCAAATTTGTTTAACCCTGTATCCCAAGTTTCTTTGCCATATTGCTATTTTCAAGGACTACTATTAAAATCTTATCAATGTTACTTTGAATACAGTTTGATAAACAACTTGGTTAGAACCTGGTTTTGCTCTACTTCATTTTGTTTGGACATTTTAAAAATGCATGCTGTTTATTTTTTTTTGTTTTTTTTGTTTTTTTTTTTTTAAATGCCCTATGTTTGGTGCAACTCAGGTTCACAAATGGATGTTTATTATCTCTTTAAAAAAACTACATGCTCTACTGGTCCCTGGGCAGTAGTGTGGTCTTTGTATATAAAGAACAGTATTATATACAGAATAAGTGTGCCAGATCAGTGAGGTGTGGTATTAAAAGGAATGAGGTTTTATTTAAGAATATATTCAGTAAAAGGCACCTGGGTGGCTCAATCAGTTAAGCATCTGGCTTTTGATCTCAGCTCAGGTCATGATCTCAAAGTCATGAGATTGAGCCCTACACTGGGCTCTGCTCTGACAGTGTGTAGCCTGTTTGGGATTCTCTCTTTCCCTCGCTCTCTGTCCCTTCCCTGCTCTCTCTCTCTCTCTCCCTCTCTCAAAATAAATAAACTTAAAAAAAAACATTCTGTAAAGGTAAAACGCTTTTTCAGTTCACCTTACAATGTTAGTATTGATTTTTTTTTAAATTCTAATACTTTAGAAAAAGTGCCCTATGCGAGAATGTAATCCTCATATGGCCCGTAACATTTGTGGATTTTTCGCTCACAATGTATACATTTTGGAAGATTTTAAAATTAATGGTTATGCCCTATTAATGACACTGAAATTCTAATTTGTGAGAAGTGGTGTTCATTAATGTTTAGAAAATATTTTAACCCTAACTTGAACAGAGAATTTTTTAGGACAAAGCTTCCTGGCTCAGGTTAGTCAAGTTTGTTCCTCACTGTCAACATTGAGAACATACCAAGTGTGGAAAACAGACTACCAAATTCCAGCTTGCAATTATCACAAAAACATAATCTAATTTTTAGGCCTTGAAAAATACTACTAAGATTTCTACTCTAATCACTGGTTCCCCCCGCCCCCCCCCCCCCACAAATTGGCGGGACTACTCAACTCCAGCTATTAACATTATACTTTCAGCAAATAACGTTTAATATATGGCATACCCACCCTCAAGGATCTGATGGTCTAGTGGAAAGAAACAGACCAGTGAAGCTTTAATGATGGAACAGTATGTTCGATGCTGTCACAGATTATGCACATCTAAAGCAGACCAAGTTTAGAAAGGCTTCCTGGAACGAGTGACATATGAATAGAGTTTTAAAGAATGAGCAGGACTTAAAAAAAAAAAAAAGAATGATAAGCAAAAGAACTTTCAGGCAGGGGGAATATTAGAAATCAGAGTGAAAAAGAAAAATACAAAATGCCTTTGGTCAATTAGTAGTTCTCTGTGGTTGTATACATACCCTGAAGGGTGCACACCTGGATGGATGTGCAGAATGACCAAAAGCTCCATCAGTAGTGGGAAGGCTATGCTCTGGTTTTTATTTATTTATTTATTTATTTATTTATTTTTTAATATATGACATTTACTGTCAAATTGGTTTCCATACAACACCCAGTGCTCATCCCAAAAGGTGCCCTCCTCAATACCCATCACCCACCCTGCCCTCCCTCCCACCCCCATCAACCCTCAGTTTGTTCTCAGTTTTTAACAGTCTCTTATGCTTTGGCTCTCTCCCACTCTAACCTCTTTTTTTTTTTTTTTCCCTTCCCCTCCCCCATGGGTTTCTGTTACGTTTCTCAGGATCCACATAAGAGTGAAACCATATGGTATCTGTCTTTCTCTGTATGGCTTATTTCACTTAGCATCACACTCTCCAGTTCCATCCACGTTGCTACAAAAGGCCATATTTCATTCTTTCTCATTGCCACGTAGTATTCCATTGTGTATATAAACCACAATTTCTTTATCCATTCGTCAGTTGATGGACATTTAGGCTCTTTCCATAATTTGGCTATTGTTGAGAGTGCTGCTATAAACATTGGGGTACAAGTGCCCCTATGCATCAGTACTCCTGTATCCCTTGGATAAATTCCTAGCAGTGCTATTGCTGGGTCATAGGGTAGGTCTATTTTTAATTTTCTGAGGAACCTCCACACTGCTTTCCAGAGCGGCTGCACCAATTTGCATTCCCACCAACAGTGCAAGAGGGTTCCCGTCTCTCCACATCCTCTCCAGCATCTATAGTCTCCTGATTTCTTCATTTTGGCCACTCTGACTGGTGTGAGGTGGTATCTGAGTGTGGTTTTGATTTGTATTTCCCTGATAAGGAGCGACGTTGAACATCTTTTCATGTGCCTGTTGGCCATCCGGATGTCTTCTTTAGAGAAGTGTCTATTCATGTTTTCTGCCCATTTCTTCACTGGGTTATTTGTTTTTCGGGTGTGGAGTTTGATGAGCTCTTTATAGATTTTGGATACTAGCCCTTTGTCCGATGTGTCATTTGCAAATATCTTTTCCCATTCCGTTGGTTGCCTTTTAGTTTTGTTGGTTGTTTCCTTTGCTGTGCAGAAACTTTTTATCTTCATAAGGTCCCAGTAATTCACTTTTGCTTTTAATTCCCTTGCCTTTGGGGATGTGCCGAGTAAGAGATTGCTACGGCTGAGGTCAGAGAGGTCTTTTCCTGCTTTCTCCTCTAAGGTTTTGATGGTTTCCTGTCTCACATTCAGGTCCTTTATCCATTTTGAGTTTATTTTTGTGAATGGTGTGAGAAAGTGGTCTAGTTTCAACCTTCTGCATGTTGCTGTCCAGTTCTCCCAGCACCATTTGTTAAAGAGACTGTCTTTTTTCCATTGGATGTTCTTTCCTGCTTTGTCAAAAATGAGTTGGCCATACGTTTGTGGGTCTAGTTCTGGGGTTTCTATTCGATTCCATTGGTCTATGTGTCTGTTTTTATGCCAATACCATGCTGTCTTGATGATGACAGCTTTGTAGTAGAGGCTAAAGTCTGGGATTGTGATGCCTCCTGCTTTGGTCTTCTTCTTCAAAATTACTTTGGCTATTCGGGGCCTTTTGTGGTTCCATATGAATTTTAGGATTGCTTGTTCTAGTTTCGAGAAGAATGCTGGTGCAATTTTGATTGGGATTGCATTGAATGTGTAGATAGCTTTGGGTAGTATTGACATTTTGACAATATTTATTCTTCCAATCCATGAGCAAGGAATGTCTTTCCATTTCTTTATATCTTCTTCAATTACCTGCATAAGCTTTCTATAGTTTTCAGCATACAGATCTTTTACATCTTTGGTTAGATTTATTCCTAGGTATTTTATGCTTCTTGGTGCAATTGTGAATGGGATCAGTTTCTTTATTTGTCTTTCTGTTGCTTCATTGTTAGTGTATAAGAATGCAACTGATTTCTGTACATTGATTTTGTATCCGGCAACTTTGCTGAATTCAGGTATCAGTTCTAGCAGACTTTTGGTGGAGTCTATCGGATTTTCCATGTATAATATCATGTCATCTGCAAAAAGCGAAAGCTTGACTTCATCTTTGCCAATTTGGATGCCTTTGATTTCCTTTTGTTGTCTGATTGCTGATGCTAGAACTTCCAGCACTATATTAAACAACAGCGGTGAGAGTGGGCATCCCTGTCGTGTTCCTGATCTCAGGGAAAAAGCTCTCAGTTTTTCCCCATTGAGGATGATGTTAGCTGTGGGCTTTTCATAAATGGCTTTTATGATCTTTAAGTATGTTCCTTCTATCCCGACTTTCTCAAGGGTTTTTATTAAGAAAGGGTACTGGATTTTGTCAAAGGCCTTTTCTGCATCGATTGACAGGATCATATGGTTCTTCTCTTTTTTTTTGTTAATGTGATGTATCACATTGATCGATTTGCGAATGTTGAACCAGCCCTGCATCCCAGGAATGAATCCCACTTGATCATGGTGAATAATTCTTTTTCTATGCTGTTGAATTCGATTTGCTAGTATCTTATTGAGAATTTTTGCATCCATATTCATCAGGGATATTGGCCTGTAGTTCTCTTTTTTTACTGGGTCTCTGTCTGGTTTAGGAATCAAAGTAATACTGGCTTCATAGAATGAGTCTGGAAGTTTTCCTTCCCTTTCTATTTCTTGGAATAGCTTGAGAAGGATAGGTATTATCTCTGCTTTAAACGTCTGGTAGAACTCCCCTGGGAAGCCATCTGGTCCTGGACTCTTATTTGTTGGGAGATTTTTGATAACCGATTCAATTTCTTCGCTGGTTATGGGTCTGTTCAAGCTTTCTATTTCCTCCTGATTGAGTTTTGGAAGAGTGTGGGTGTTTAGGAATTTGTCCATTTCTTCCAGGTTGTCCAATTTGTTGGCATATAATTTTTCATAGTATTCCCTGATAATTGTTTGTATCTCTGAGGGATTGGTTGTAATCATTCCATTTTCATTCATGATTTTATCTATTTGGGTCATCTCCCTTTTCTTTTTGAGAAGCCTGGCTAGAGGTTTGTCAATTTTGTTTATTTTTTCAAAAAACCAACTCTTGGTTTCGTTGATCTGCTCTACAGTTTTTTTAGATTCTATATTGTTTATTTCTGCTCTGATCTTTATGATTTCTCTTCTTCTGCTGGGTTTAGGCTGCCTTTGCTGTTCTGCTTCTATTTCCTTTAGGTGTGCTGTTAGAGTTTGTATTTGGGATTTTTCTTGTTTCTTGAGATAGGCCTGGATTGCAATGTATTTTCCTCTCAGGACTGCCTTCGCTGCGTCCCAAAGCGTTTGGATTGTTGTATTTTCATTTTCGTTTGTTTCCATATATTTTTTAATTTCTTCTCTAATTGCCTGGTTGACCCACTCATTCGTTAGTAGGGTGTTCTTTAACCTCCATGCTTTTGGAGGTTTTCCAGACTTTTTCCTGTGGTTGATTTCAAGCTTCATAGCATTGTGGTCTGAAAGTATGCATGGTATGATTTCAATTCTTGTAAACTTATGAAGGGCTGTTTTGTGACCCAGTATATGATCTATCTTGGAGAATGTTCCATGTGCACTCGAGAAGAAAGTATATTCTGTTGCTTTGGGATGCAGAGTTCTAAATATATCTGTCAAGTCCATCTGATCCAATGTATCATTCAGGGCCCTTGTTTCTTTATTGACTGTGTGTCTAGATGATCTATCCATTTCTGTAAGTGGTGTGTTAAAGTCCCCTGCAATGACCACATTCTTATCAATAAGGTTGCTTATGTTTATGAGTAACTGTTTTATATATCTGGGGGCTCCGGTATTTGGCGCATAGACATTTATAATTGTTAGCTCTTCCTGATGGATAGACCCTGTAATTATTATATAATGTCCTTCTTCATCTCTTGTTACAGCCTTTAATTTAAAGTCTAGTTTGTCTGATATAAGTATGGCCACTCCAGCTTTCTTTTGGCTTCCAGTAGCATGATAAATAGTTCTCCATCCCCTCACTCTCAATCTAAAGGTGTCCTCAGATCTAAAATGAGTCTCTTGTAGACAGCAAATAGATGGGTCTTGTTTTTTTATCCATTCTGATACCCTATGTCTTTTGGTTGGCGCATTTAATCCATTTACATTCAGTGTTATTATAGAAAGATACGGGTTTAGAGTCATCGTGATGTCTGTATGTTTTATGCTTGTAGTGATGTCTCTGGTACTTTGTCTCACAGGATCCCCCTTAGGATCTCTTGTAGGGCTGGTTTCGTGGTGACAAATTCCTTCAGTTTTTGTTTGTTTGGGAAGACCTTTATCTCTCCTTCTATTCTAAATGACAGACTTGCTGGATAAAGGATTCTCGGCTGCATATTTTTTCTGTTTAGCACACTGAAGATATCGTGCCAAGCCTTTCTGGCCTGCCAAGTTTCAAAGGAGAGATCAGTCACGAGTCTTATAGGTCTCCCTTTATATGTGAGCGCACGTTTATCCCTTGCTGCTTTCAGATTTTTCTCTTTATCCTTGTATTTTGCCAGTTTCACTATGATATGTCGTGCAGAAGATCGATTCAAGTTACGTCTGAAGGGAGTTCTCTGTGCCTCTTGGATTTCAATGCCTTTTTCCTTCCCCAGTTCAGGGAAGTTCTCAGCTATAATTTCTTCAAGTACCCCTTCAGCACCTTTCCCTCTCTCTTCCTCCTCTGGAATACCAATTATGCGTATATTATTTCTTTTTAGTGTATCACTTAGTTCTCTAATTTTCCCCTCATACTCCTGGATTTTTTTATCTCTCTTTCTTTCAGCTTCCTCTTTCTCCATAACTTTATCTTCTAGTTCACCTATTCTCTCCTCTGCCTCTTCAATCCGAGCCGTCGTGGTTTCCATTTTGTTTTGCATTTCGTTTAAAGCGTTTTTCAGCTCCTCGTGACTGTTCCTTAGTCCCTTGACCTCTGTAGCAAGAGATTCTCTGCTGTCCTGTATACTGTTTTCAAGCCCAGCGATTAATTTTATGACTATTATTCTAAATTCACTTTCTGTTATATTATTTAAATCCTTTTTGATCAGTTCATTAGCTGTTGTTATTTCCTGGAGATTCTTCTGAGGGGAATTCTTCCGTTTGGTCATTTTGGATAGTCCCTGGAGTGGTGAGGACCCGCAGGGCACTTCCCCCGTGCTGTGGTGTATAACTGGAGTTGGTGGGCGGGGCCGCAGTCTGACCTGATGTCTGCCCCCAGCCCCCCGCTGGGGCCACAGTCAGACTGGTGTGTGCCTTCTCTTCCCCTCTCCTAGGGGCGGGATTCACTGTGGGGTGGTGTGGCCGCCTGGTCTACTTGCACACTGCCAGGCTTGTGGTGCTGGGGAGCTGGCGTATTAGCTGGGGTGGGTAGGCAAGGTGCACGGGGGCGGGAGGGGCAGGCTTAGCTCGCTTCTCCTTAGGTGATCCACTTCAGGAGGGGCCCTGTGGCAGCGGGAGGGAGTCAGATCCACTGCCAGAGGTTTGGCTCCGCAGAAGCACAGAGTTGGGTGTTTACGCGGAGCGAGCAAGTTCCCTGGCAGGAACTGGTTCTCTTTGGGATTTTGGCTGGGGGATGGGCGGGGGAGATGGCGCTGGCGAGCGCCTTTGTTCCCCGCCAAGCTGAGCTCTGCCGTCCGGGGGCTCAGCAGCTCTCCCTCCCTTTGTCCTCCAGCCTTCCCGCTTTCTGAGCAGAGCTGTTAACTTATGACCTCCCAGACGCTAAGTCGCGCTTGCTGTCGGAACACAGTCTGTCCGGCCCCTCCGCTTTTGCCAGCCCGACTCGGGGGCTCTGCTTGGCCGGCGAGCCGCCCCTCCGCCCCGGCTCCCTCCCGCCAGTCCGTGGAGCGCGCACCGCCTCGCCGCCCTTCCTACCCTCTTCCGTGGGCCTCTCGTCTGTGCTCGGCTCCGGAGACTCCATTCTGCTAATCCTCTGGCGGTTTTCTGGGTTCTTTAGGCAGGTGTAGGTGGAATCTAAGTGATCAGCACGACGCGCGGTGAGCCCAGCGTCCTCCTACGCCGCCATCTTCCGGAACTCGGCTATGCTCTGTTTGGAGTGGAGGGTGTAGAGAGTCCAGAAGAAAGAAGAACAATTAAAGGCTATGAAAATAATCTAAGAAAGAAAAAGTCCAAGTGAATTAAGGAGCAGAGAGAATGGAGAAGATAAAAAGCTTATTAAGGAGACAATATCCCCAGAAGGGGCACCTGGGTGGCTCAGTCATTTGAGTGTCTGACTCTTGATTTCAGTTCTGGTCATGATCCCGGGGTTGTGGGATCAAGCCCCACATTGGGACATAGATATCGTCTCTCTCTCTCTCTCTCTTTCTCTCTCTCTCTCTCCCTCTGTTTCTCTCCCTGGTTCACGCTCTCTCTCTTAAAAAGAAATATGTATCTACTCCTGAAACCATTATTATGCTATATGTTAACTAACATGGATTTAAATAGAATTGAAAAATAAATAAAAATAAATCTAGCATCAAATAAATAAACAAATAAAACTTAAAGCCTGTTATGAAATAAAAATACGAAGTACCTAGACTACATATCAGGCTTCTAGTTTGGGTCAGTGTTGTTCCCCAAGACAAAGAACAGGGAGAGAAGCAGGTCTGGAGGACAGAATCACTTCATTATTGACACATAGTATAAGGGGCCTATGAGCAAGACATCCTGGTCAAGTAATGTGAAGAAACAAGAATTATGATACACTGGGAAATAGGTCACGAGTGGGGTGGTGGACACTGCAGACTGGCTTGTCATTATTTCCAGGTCCCCTCTTGAATACATTCCTCAAATGCAAAGGCTGAAAACTTCAGGCTGCATTTCCCTCCTCTCTCGCAGGGAGGGTATCAGATCAGGATTTGGTTTTGCCAATTAGATGCACTCACATGAGCCTTGGATTCAAAATCGACTAAGAGAAGGACAAGCTGGGCTTGAGACTTGTTGTGACGGTCCAGGACTTGGCAGAGGTGAAATGGTTCTAGAGAAAGAGAGGCGACAGCCACTTCTGATTCTACAGCTTGTGATCACAGCAGAGGTGGTAGGCCCTCGAACAGCCCGAGTTTTATGTATTGCTTTGATATGTTTTCCCTAGAAATTTAGCCTATTCTATTTCTTCAGTTGTCCTAACCATTCTGGAAGAATGGTCAACATTTCCCTTTTATGTTAAACCAGATACTGCCTATTTCTGAAACAATGCACTTCTGAGTAACAGGGATGTGTGTAGCTCATGGAACTCCCAAGGAAATGGGAATCTGGGACAAATAATCCTACCTGGAAAGAACTGCATGTACATCAAATTATAGGAAACTGGTCCATGGAAACCATGGGAAAACAATTAATTTTCACATATGGTCATTTGATGGGAAATGAGGCTCTTTGTTAGACCTAGCAGCTATTACAATGAACCACTAGAGCATGAAGAGCACAATCTCACTGCCTCTAACTGTACTAGACAAAAAAAGAAAATAACCAACTCATAGTTTGATGTTCTCAGTACAAGGCACAGTCAGAGGTTGAGAGCACTGCGATTTTCCTGAAACAATCTTTTATCGCTGGCTACAGATGCTGGTGTAGCTGAACATCAGAAACATCTTAGTATTATGAAACATTAAAATACAGTGTAGAACAATGATGCTGAATGAAGAGGAGGGAATTGGGGATGATTACAAGGAATGTGAGATTTAGGCCTCAGAACTCCCCTTTGACATGCACATCCAGCTACCTTGGAATTCAGCAGCTCATCCCTCCAGGGGAGAATATTTAGCCCAACACAAATTTGCTCCGAAATACAAAATTGTCTGTTGGAAGGGATTAGAGAGTTCCTGAGGCAACCAGAACATGAGAAACAAGATCACAAAGTGACCTGAATTCTGCTGTTCCCCTCAAGGTATTTGACAATTCTTGTAGGGGGTACTGGGGAGGCAGGCAGGGAAACTAAGGGGGGCACCACAGACAAGAAAGAGAGGTGCCCACAAAGTGTTGGCCACCTGCGCAGATCCAGAGAGACAGACACCTAGATGTGGGGTGGCCAAGATGCAGAAGAAGCAAGGCACGGAGATGAGAGCGCTACCCAGCAAGGTGTCTCTCCTCGAAGCATCTGCACAGAGACGAAGAAGCCACACTGGAAAGCCTCTGCAAAGGAAAATAGAACTTGGGGGATTCTCACAGTGTTGAGAACACAAAAATTAAGGTAAATGCCCACCCATGAGGCACTACAGAGTTTTACCTTGATTCCGGACTAAATCTTAACCCCCATAGGTAACAACAACTTTACTGTACTGAGATGATTAGGATCATTCACCCAGTCAACATATATTCCTATCTAAATAGAGAACATGGATCTGAACATGAAAATAACCTCCAGAAGTTAAACAATAAAAACAACAATGCAAACAAATACTTGATTAGATGCTGCATAAATAAGACTAGCATAGGGACTCTACATATTGAAAAGATGCATAACTTTATTAGATATCATGGAAGTGCAAATTTAAATCACAAGAAGATACTGTGCACACTCACTAGGATGGCTAAATTTTTTTTTTTTTCAGGAAACTAACTTTTATTTATTTATTTATTTTGTTACCCATCAGCATTTTATTTTTATTATTTTTTTTAATATATGAAATTTCTTGTCGGATTGGTTTCCATACAGCACCCAGTGCTCATCCCAAAAGATGCCCTCCTCACTACCCATTACCCACCCTCCCCACCCTCCCATCCCCCATCAACCCTCAGTTTGTTCTCAGTTTTTTTTTTTTTTTAATTTTTTTTTTCAACGTTTTTTATTTATTTTTGGGACAGAGAGAGACAGAGCATGAACGGGGGAGGGGCAGAGTGTTCTCAGTTTTTAAGAGTCTCTTATGCTTTGGCTCTCTCCCACTCTAACCTCTTTTTTTTTTTCCTTCCCCTCCCCCATGGGTTTCTGTTAAGTTTCTCAGGATCCACATAAGAGTGAAAACATATGGTATCTGTCTTTCTCTGTATGGCTTATTTCACTTAGCATCACACTCTCCAGTTCCATCCACGTTGCTACAAATGGCCATATTTCATTCTTTCTCATTGCCACGTAGTACTCCATTGTGTATATAAACCACAGTTTCTTTATCCATTCATCAGTTGATGGACATTCAGGCTTTTTCCACAATTTGGCTATTGTTGAGAGTGCTGCTATAAACATGGGGTACAAGTGCCCCTAGGCATCAGTACTCCTGTATCCCTTGGGTAAATTCCTAGCAGTGCTACTGCTGGGTCATAGGGTAGGTCTATTTTTAATTTTTTGAGGAACCTCCACACTGTTTTCCAGAGTGGCTGCACCAGTTTGCATTCCCACCAACAGTGCAAGAGGGCTCCCGTTTCTCCACATAGGATGGCTAAAATTAAAAAGGCAGGCAACGCTAAGTATTAGCAAGAATGGGATGCAACGGGAATTTTCACACATTGCATGGAAAATTGCATATTGGTATAAAAAGCATACTCTGTAACCAAGTGATTTCATTTTCTAGTATATATCCAAGAATAAGCTGCACATATATTAACTGAAACACATAAGCAGATAGTATTCAAAAAGCATTTCAGTTATAGTAATTTTGGAAATAATCCAAAAATCTTCAAATAGGTTGGCTAAATAAATTGCAGCATATTTATAAGATAAAATACCGTTGTGTATTGCTTCTCATGTGGGAGCCATCTTGGCGGTTTCTGGAAAACATTTCTGAGTGTCACAGCGGAAGTACTAATGGCATTAAAAAAATTTTTTTTAATTAACCAATTTTAAGTTTTTCTTTAAATTTTAGTTAGTTAACATATAGTATAACACTCGTGTCAGGAAGTAGAATTTAGTGAGTCATCCCTTACATTTAACACCCGGTAGTGCTAACAGCATTTCGTGGGTAGAATCCAGGGACGCTGCTGAACATCTTACATTACACAGCGCGGCCCCCGTGACAAAGAATTATCTGCTCCAAAAGGTCCATGGGGCCAAAGATGGGAACCCCTAGATGTTAGTTTTCCATAACATCACAAATACCACAAACTATCACAAACGACCACAACACGAGTGGCTTAAAACAACACAAATGTATTCTCTTACAATTTTGTAGGCCAGACGTCCACTGCAGGCTACCCTGGGCTGCAATCGCAGGGTTGACAGGCCTGTACTCTTTTCTGGAGGCTCTAAGGGAAGAACCTGTTTCCTCGACTTTTCTAGCTTCTAGAAGACACTCAGTTTTCATTACTGTATTTTATACTTTTTAAATTTTGTGGCCCCTAGACCACTTCCTTCATCTTCAAGCCTAGCAAACGCGGCTAAGCCCTTCCCACAAAGCTGTCTCTGACCCACGGTTCCTCCTCTTCCACTTTTAAGGACCCTCATGATTACCTTGAGCCCACCTGGATAATCAGAATAATCCCCCTATATAAAGGCCAGCTGATTAGCAAACTATTTCCGTCTGCGAATCAATATTCCTTTGCCTTGTGCTGTAACTCAGTCACAGGTTCTAGGTGTTAGCATGTTGACATCTCTGGGAGACACAATTGTGCCTACTTTACCCCTCTAGAAAGCAACGAAAAAGACTGCACCATGACTGCACAGAGCAGAACTCCTGGATCTCACAAACATGATGGTGAATGGTTGACACAAAAGAGTATTTACATTATGGTTCCGTTTGTATAGAGTTCAAAAACAGGCCAAACTAAGCATATTCTTAGTTTGATGGGGATTGAATCATGATTTTCTGATCCCGCAGGGAGCGTCCTGAGCATAACACAGGTGGTAGAGCCAGCACTTTAGTAAAAGCTTTCTAGTTACCAAACAGCTTCTTGATGCTACACTTGACCAGTCAGAACTGGGATAGCAGCTTTCTGTTAGCATATTCTGAGGGTGGCTTTGGGGCTTTTCTAGAAGTTCACCCTCACCTCCATTTCTTCAGCCCTCCCAAAAATCCTGGAAGTGATTTAATCCTCTAAAACAAATCCCTTTCTGCTTAAAGTAGCTTGAATGGATTAGACGCTCTGTAACTGAAAATTCACCATTATGAGGCATTAACAATAGCTGAATAAAAGCTCTTTGTCGGTCAGCTTGAAGTATGAAGCATTGCGGTAATACTTTATAAATATTATCCCATTTAATCCTGACAATTATTAGGTATTATTATCATCTATCTTAAGTGATACAATTAAGAATCAAAGAGAGGAAGTTACTTATCCACAGCGAATTATGGTGGTGTTAGGAAACAAATTCAAACCTGTGCGGGTCAGGCAATTCTTGCACTTTGCTGCTCAGTTTCATCGGCCTTTCAGACTGGAAACATAAGGTCTTCCAATAAAGACTCAAATAGCTCAAAGGAGCATGGAGACCTTGATTCCCAGCTCCCCCCATTGACGAGCTACGATGGTGTACCACTCATAACGCTTGATGTAAACAATAGATTCTGTTCTGACTAGTTGAATCAGAAAAGCGATGTATGAAGAATAACAGATGGTTAATGAATTCACCGGGATACTTTGGGGGCAAAAAGAGACTCAAAAGTAAGCTTTTGCTGGTAATACTGCAAAACATGACATGGGAATGGACTGTGGAGGAAACTGTGCCCAGTGCCTCTGCTGGGTGCCAAAGAGCAGACATTCAGCGTGACTGCACAGCCGCCAGGGCTAATTGTGCTTGTGCGCCCAGCAAGCCCAGCACTGCCACCTGTGGGAAGCCAGTGCTGTCCCTGCTCTTACATCCCGCATCCACTTGTTCCCCCTCGTTTCTGACTAGAAGGCTCAGCAGGTGTGTCTGACTGTGGTGCTCTGGTCACCTGCCTTCACACTCTCTGCAAAGGAAGCTAACAATTTGCTTCTGATTTTCACGTTGTAAATGTCATACCATAGACATTTCCCCCCGAACAGAAAAGCCCTACAAAGATGGTGGGGAACGAAGAACGTGATAGATGTCTATCACAAACAAGGTTTAAGTTTAGTACCTACTATATTTTGTACCGACATACTCAAAGAGTGAAGAGTTTAGTAGTCCTGTTTCGCATCGGTAATTAGAGCTGGATGGCATTTACTGATAACATTTTGAGAACCTGTCATTGGCTCTGCTCTGTGGAAAATGAGCTGCTAGTTTAAAAGAAAAATGTTTCTTTAATGAAAAATTATGGTAGACAGTGTTCACTTCACCAATTAGCCATCTCACAAATGAATAAAACAAATGGTCATTAGCATGCTGCTGATTTCTCAGTTGTGCATAATTCTGTTATAGTTTTGAGCCTATAGAGGCTTCCTTGTGGTTGTAATGGAATTTTTTTATACACAGATGTTAGAGTACTGTCATGAAAATAATTGAAGAATTATGAATTGGACATATAAATTTTAATCACCAGCACTTTTAATTAGGCTCATTTTATTTTTCTTCTGAACATATGATTTTCCATGATGATTTCACTTCACTAATTCTTTATAGACCTTTAAAAGATCACTGTTAATAACTACAGTGTATATTTAGGATTTCAAAGTTCCACTCTCTAGATATATATAAACAGATGAACTGAGCACATCTTTACATCAGTCAAATTTCAGTTCCTTTCTCAGAGCTCCCACAGTTGGTGACTCTCCCCTGCTTTCCCAATTTCACTGGCTTCAAATAAATGCGGTCAATACACAACCCCTCATCAGGGAGAAACTAGGAAAACATTTTTCTGTGGGTTAAAAATGATTTATTTTCATCCATATTTTTCAGGAATTTTTTTATATGTTAGTCTCTGGCCTAAGTGGTATCAATTTAGCTGTCATGGCCTTATTAAAATGCGCATTTTAAGACTTGTTTCAAATGGGATGGTAGCTAGCTCTTTATTTCCTTTTTTAAGAATGGTAAGCTGGGGTACCTGCATGGCTCAGTCAGTTAAACGTCCAACTCTTGATTTCTGCTCACGTGATGATCTCATGGTTCGTGTGTTCAAGCCCCACATCTGCCTGTGCACTGTATCAGCACAGAACCTCCTTGGAATTCTCTCTCCCTCTCTCTCTGCCCCTAACCCACTCTTCCTCTCTCCCTCAAAATAAATAAATCATTAAAAAAAATAAAAAAGAATAGTAAGCCTGCTTTATATTAAAAAATAGTAAAAGAGTTAATTAATTAATGTAAACAAACAAGTATGACCTTTCTTGGATCTGTCTGATAGGAAGCAGATGCTAAAAATATAGAGATGGGTGTTAAATGGACCAGTTGGCACAAGGTACTAACATTTACACAAGGAAGACAGACATAGGGAAATAACTATATAAATAGACCAATAAGCCACTTTGTTGGGTAGATTAATATTCCCTGTAACAAAATCCTGACCCATCTTATGTTCCTTCCTCCCCAGTTATCCTATCACTTCCCTCCTTCCCTTTTTTAAAATGCTTTTTATTTATTTATTTTTTTGAGAGAGAGAGAGAGAGAGAGAGAGAACAAACAGGGGAAGGGCAGTGAGAGGGGGACAGAGGATCTGAAGTAGGCTCCACACTGACAGCAGGGAAATCATGACCAGAGCCAAAGTCGGATGTTCAGCGGAATGAGCCACCCAGGTGCCCCTCTCTTTCTCTTTTAAGTAAATTGTTTTGAAAGTTGCTCTGGCAAATTTTCCATCTTCTGCTTCATCTAAAACCATTTATGTGTGAATTCTGCCAACCTGTTCCCCGACAAGGTCACTGAAACTTCTCTCACCAAAGTCACCATACTCCTCTTCTTACTTGGTCCTGTGGCAGGATTTGCCAGATGTCCTGCCGACTGCTCTGTTCTTATGGAAACACTTGACCCTTCCTTTCTGTGGCACTTCACTGCCCTCAATTCCTTCCTGTGTTTACACATTTCATTTGGGCCTTTTTGCAAACTCTTCTATTTGTGTCTATCTTTTCAGGTTGCTCTTTCTTGGGAATTGGTCCTAATTGTCCTTTTATTGTGTATATTCCCTGGGACATTTCAACCATACTTACTGCTTAAATGATCATTTACACATTAAAAACTCAAAGCTCCAACACATCACTCATCATCCATTTCCTGAAACCCACACTCACTATCCAATTGCTATGGAGCATGATATCTGGACTTAGAGCACCCTGGCATAGCACTTTCCCCAAATGTTCACAAGTGAGCTCATGTTTCAAAACAGTGATTTTAAAACATTTTGCTTTCAGTCTTAACAGCTATTGAGCCCTGCAGAGCTTTTCCATTTGTGCATTATATCTACAAAATTTTGCCACAGAGCCTTTGAAAACTTTAAAATTTATTTATTTATTTGGAGCGCCTGGTTGGCTCAGTCGGGTGTGTCTCCGATTTTGGCTCAGGTCATGATCTCCAGTTTGTGAGTTCCAGCCCTGCATCAGGCTCTGTACTAACAGCTTAGAACTGGGAGCTTCGGATTCTCTGTCTCTCTGTCTCTCTGTCTCTCTCTCTCTACTTGTCCCTCCCCTACTTGTGCTCTCTCTCTCTCTCTCTCTCTCTCAAAAGTAAATAAACATTAAAAATTTTTAAATAAAAAAATAAAATGTATTTATTTATTAAAAAGTAAATCCATTACACATTAACCCATATAACCTTTGTATGAAAAAAACTGTATGTGGAAAGCAAAAAGTTTAGTGAGAAAAGTAGCATTGTTTTTAATTTTTTGCAACTCTCTATAATATATGGTCAAACACAAAATAGGTTGATTCTCATATCTGCTTCTATATTCATTCTGGAAAATTCAGTGGTGCACTACCAAGAGTAAATGAGAATTAAAAAAGCAAATGACATGAAAATATTAATATAAAATTGACTTTTACCTCACTGACCCCCTGAAATAGTTTGAGAGAGCTTTAGGGATGCCCAGATGACATTTGAGAACCACTGATACGAAGTATTACTAGAACCAGTGAGGGAATGGCTGAGCTGACCCACATTAAGGATCTCAGCTAGATAGGTGTAACAGAGGATCAAAATAAATACATAGTGCTGGTAAAAGTGGGGTTGAGAAGGGTGAGCATGGGCCCAAATTGGGAAAGGAAGGATAAAAGTCAGAGAGAAACTGTCTGACCAAACCAGATTGTGGATTAAGTATACATACGAGAGGGTTCTGAGGGCCCACCTAAGATGGAAGGCCCATGACTTAATGATGTCTATGAAGGTACTGATGAGATGGAGGGAAAACAACACAGCTAGGATAATAACCAAGACATAAGAGCCTACACTAATTTGAGTTAAGGGGACAAGACATATTGTGGACAACAGAAAGAAGAGTCAAGAGCATGGAATAAAGATAAAAGTACAGGAACCCTGATTGGGCAAGGAAGCTACCTTTCAGAAAAAGGGTAGGCATCCCAGTGTTCAATTTTGATTACAATCAGCAGGGGCCCAGCATCTTAAATATGATGCATCACATGAAACACCAAGACAGAAAGATCTCAAGAGTTGGGTACCACAATGCAAAAAGCTTTCAACCAGGAAGATGGTGCAATTTGGGTTAGTAATCTAATGGATATAGAAACAATGGATGGCTCCAGTTCAGGATTTTCTGTGGGTCTTTTTTCCTGATGTGTCCAGCTAGATGACCACAAAAGAAAGGTTTCCAGTTGTTCCAGCTGTTCTAAATCGCCCCAAGAGTAGAACCACCACCAACGGCCAATCAGATTATGCATTTACACAAAGCTCCAGGCCATCAGGCCAGGAGCAGCTGAAGCTCTGTCCTTGCTCTGCTTGCCAAGTTATAGACCTGACTGGTGGTCATCGTTCAGACAGTGGCTTTTCTAACACCATCCCAGAAGGGGGGTGTTTTTCTAATTTGCAGCAACATGTCACAGGGGCAAGCTGTGGCCTTGCATGAGAGAAATGTTTTCAAAACTGAACAGCATGATGGTGCTTCAGTGGCCAAATGACATCTTTTCTCCCGGTAAGAAGAAAAGCCCTAAAACAAAGTTACCACGGCAGGAAAATCTAGTTCTTGTGTTAACAAACACACAAAGAGTTGGTGTTTGTGAAAGCAAAGCATTAGCTATAATCTTTAACTGTTATCTTGTAATTTGTCATTTATATCTAGCTACACACATAAAAGAGATCACCTAATTAGAACTTTAGCAGAACCGGCACCTTTGGAGGACTTTGAAGGGATAGTTGAGCACTAAGACAGCCAGGAAATCTTGATGACCAGCCCCCTTCATCATTGTCTAATGTTTCTATTTACAAATCCCTTGAGCTCATCCAGGATAAGTGAAGGCCCAGTTTCAGAAATCAGAGTGTGTAGAATCTATGCCCTGGAAACAATTTACACAAGGCTATGACTGTGGCAGCTGAGGTATATGGTCGTACTGAGAATACTTAGCATCATTTGAGTAATCTGATTTCTTTCCCAGAATTATCACACAAATCAATAAGAATGCTTAAGCATCTTGCATGTGTAGGGGATATTCTTTTAAGTCTGTACATATGTATAGCTTTCCCAGCCTCCCTTCTTGGGTAGTGGAGCGGGGATTACTCCTTTCCTAAACTGTATAATTTGGGAGGAATTGTGGGGCCCAGTCTATTCCTCACCATCACAAAGGTGGGTGCATGACCCATGCCAGAAAATCAGACTTTCTACTCTTGGAGTTCAGTTATTACACAGAAACACCCAGAGGCAGAAGGAAATTGGAGAGGTTTGTCTGATTCCTGAGTCTTTGCTATTAAAATACCTGAAACTATTCTGTTTAGTCTGCTTTAAGGTTTAGTTTTCCTATTTGTCCTTTGATTTTGTAAGCTACATACTTTTCTTCAACCACATTCTTTTCTCCTCCTTAAGTGAAGCATGATTGTTTTCTGTTGATTACAAGCAAAGAAATGTAACAAAATTAGATAGAAAAATCGGGTTCTAGCAAAATACTCTCAGGAAAATGTGATTTGGATTTGGTTTTTGGATGAGATGCAGTAAATGTAGCAAGATTTCTGGATGAGGAGAGAGCCGCTCATGGCCAATCACAGCAATCAGGATGAATCAGTCTATTCGGACTAGTGACCTAGACCACGTGCCCACTGAGAATGACACTCTGGGATCAGGTGTTCATCTGCAAAGCTAATTGAAATGTGATAGAGAATGCCAGACAGTGTGGTGGAATATTTGGTCCTGATGGACAAAGCTAGAGAAACCAAACTCATAATGTACAATACTCAGTGAAAACATAGGATGAGACCACTAACCTCCTATGACAGTGCTAAAAAAAATTATTATTGACTCCAGCAGTAGGTTAGAGATCACTGAAAATGAAAATGAAAGAATGATTTTTTTTGAGTTGCTGAATTATAGAAGCCTATGGATTAATTAACCTTGTCAGAGTTTTTCAGGTGAAAGTCAGAGCTTTGATCAAATAAGAGTGAGATTTGGATAACTGAAACAATGAAATCAGCGATGGTTTTGAAGGCCTTGAAAGCCCTGGACCACTAAATGCATCTGAAATGATTTTTTTTTCAAGTTTATTTACTTATTTTGAGAGAAAGGGACAGAAAGAGAGAGGGGAAAGAAAATCCCAAACAGTCTCCTCCATGTCAACGCAGAGCTTGACAGCCCATCACAGGCTTGATCGCATGAACCATGAGATCATGACCTGAACCAAAATCAAGAGTTAGGCTTAACGGACTGAGCCACCCAGGTGCTCCTCTGAAATGATTTTCACTGCTACTCTCTTGGATGAATAAAATGTGCCTCCCTGAAGAAGAAAAGCTAAAGCTTCTACTAGTGCCTTATTCTAAGTAAGCAGGATTTTAAAAATCTCAACTTTGCTTAGGTGATAAAATGAAAAATAAGACTAAAAATTATTACAAGAATTCATAAATGTAAAGTGCCTGGGGAAATGAATATTTTGCTTAACCAAGGATGATGAAAATAAATTTTTGGATTAGGCTAAATTTTTTATGAGAGAACTTTTGAGAGTTTCTATATCAACCATGGGAGCTCCATTTAGACGTAAACATTTTCCAGGTTCATTAAGACAACTTAGAGTGAACACAGACCATAAGTAGCAAAGGAGAACAGAAACATCTTGACATAATTTGGAAGACAGACTTGAAAGAGTTTGGGACACAAAAGTTCTAGATTGAAAATCCCATGCTTTCAAAACAAAAACAAAAACAAAAACAAAAACAAAAAACCAAAAAAAAACCCAAAAAAACAACTCTACCTCATTCCAGGGCTTTCACACTTGAGACGAAGAACAGATTGATGAGAGAGGGATAAGAATCTTTAAAAACAATTTTGATGGATGTTCATTCCAGGTCAGGAATTCTAGTGGAAAAGATGGCAATTGAAATGGACAAAATGGGTGACTCAGTAGGTTAAGCATCAGACTCTTGATTTTGGCTCAGGTCATGATCTCACTGCTCTTGAAATCAAGATCTGCATCTACTTCCAGCATGGAGCCTGCTTGCGATTCTCTCTCCGCCTTCTCTGCCCCTCCCCCACTCATGCTCACATGCTCTCTCTCTCTCTCTCTCAAAATACAAAAATAAACTTGAAAAAAAAGAAATGGACAAAATTGGACTCTATGATTTTAGCAAAAATGGGAAGACCCTGGAGGGCAGTGCCTATATAGTGGCAAATGGAGAAGAATGGGAAGAGATGGTGTCTCAGGGAATGATTGACACTCAGAATTCTCTAGAAGGGTTACATAATTATAGAGGCCCACCAAAATAAAATATTCAGAAAGTAATTTAGGCTTTACTTAAATTGTAAAAACCCCAAATTCTAGGTCTGGTAAACAGAGGCCTGATTTGAGTCTTTACAGTAGGAAGTCCCAACCACTACCTAGGTCTTGTGCCTGAGTTATATTAAGAGTCAGAAGGCTTTGGATAAAGAAGTAGTCATGTACCATTAAGGAGGTGTTAAGAATTCATCAAATTAACACTTAAGTGGAGCACAGGATACAGATGGTAGGTTGTGGTGGTTCAGCAACAAACCTCAAGAGACAATGAAATACCAATGATGATTACTCATAGGTACTGGGGGAAGTACCCCAGCATACCTTGGGGCCATCACATGGGGAAGTCAAGGCAGAGTGCAGACAGAGAGCCCGGACCTGGGCACATGCCTTTATTAAGGTATATGGGTGGAGTACTTTGGAATTCCCAGGTTCAGTCCAGATTGGTCAATTCAAACTGAAAGAGGAGGGTTTTGGGAATCTCCATGGTCAGGTCTTACCTAAGGGGCATACCATGGGCAGGCCCTGGGAGGCAGGGGAGGCTGTTCATCACAAGAGCTATTGGAAACATCAGATCAGGAACTTGCACTTGCTGGTGATTCTGCGGGCTATTATCTAGAGCATGTGCCTGCAAGCACATAGGGGTGGTGGTGGTGTGCTTGTGTCAGTTTAAGATCACTTCAGGTTGCTTGGCCAAACAAAAGGGATGCCAAGGCAGCAATACCATGGGGGAGATTGGCTAAACTCATGACAGAGAGACACTGTGGTAACGCACAGGTGTGTACCTCCATCTACTTTTTCCTAAAGAAACTTGAGTAAGGAAGGACTGGTAGCTGAGAGATGACATTACTTTCTGGAGGTCTAGGGTCCAGTTCAGCCAGATAGACCAACGGGCATTACCTGGCATGAAAATGTGCCTAAGCTAAGTTTGTTTCATGGTACATGAAGGGGATCTTCAGTATTATTTGTGGTTATTTCCCAAGTCCCTTATTGTATAGTTGGAATACATATCTCAAGCAACTGCAAGAATTCTTTAGCCATAAAATAAGTCCTTTGGTCTCTTTTGTTCTCCCAAACTAGCAAATTCAAACTGAAATAATTTCACTGGGGGAAATGCAACATTGGTATCTACAGTCTGATCACATCCTCATTAAATTCCACAGATGGGGAGTTAGAAATACTGAAAAGTCTTGGGGAATGGCAAAGGGTTATTATAAACCTAATCAGATGATGACGTGAATTGCTGTTTGTGTTTCAGATGTGGTTTTCTTACTGAGGCAAATTAATGCAACTCCCGGCACATGGTAGGAAACTATGTCAGCTGAATATATTTCTCTATTGTTATAAATAGCATAACAATTTTGCTTTAACCTAGCAGCACAGCACTACACCCTTACCATCTAGACTCAGATTCATTTACTCTTATAACAAATGCTACTTTCTACTTTGGACTGAGATTTGTCACGGCAGTATACCACAGGCCTTCACAGTGTGGTTTACATATTGATAACATCATGCCTGTATGCCTCGGAGAATAGGAAATAACAGCGACCCTAGATGTCTTGGTGTTTCTGATGGTGAAACCTTTGGTCAGATTTCCCTATTTAAATCCAAAATCACTTCACACATAAAATTAAAGACTTCTCTCTCTCTCTCTCCCCACCTCACTTCCCTCCAGGAAAAAGAAAGGATATAATAGTAGCAAATAGCAAATGTAAGTGAGTAAAATACAGCATTTCAGAAAAATTAATTTACTATGTTGTAGCAAATGGAATGTGTGACGTTTTCTGCATTCTTCTAAGAAATACATGTCTTAAATAATGAATTTTATATCAATGACACTTATAAAGGACAGGAAGGACCTGCACAATGAGCCTTCCTTATATGAAACAGTGAAGATTTGGTAGAACTCACCTGTGAAACCATCTGGGCCTGGTGCCACATGTATTTCTTTAGGGAATTAACCATTCAGCCTGTTTTCAAATTTATTCACATAATTCTACAAAATAGAATCTTAGTATTAAAAAAACCCCTTCTATTTCAAATATTATTGCTTATCTTATCACTATTTTGTGTGTCTGTGCTTTTGCCTTTTTTCCCTTGATCAAGTTAGCTATATTTTTTTGTTAGTTTGAGCTATTTTGCTGATCTTTTCCAAAACAAAGTATTTTCATTTATTAAGTTTTCTAGTTTTTCTATCCTCTAACTCATTAATTTCTGTCCCCTATCTGGTACTTGTTTTTCTTTTAGTTCTATCTTTTGCCAGGTACCAATAATATCCCATTAAAAAAAGAAAATTTGGCAATATGAAGAGCTCAGAATTATTGTCTTCCTGCCAAGAGATGGTAAAGATAATTAGAACAAAATGTTTTCTTATTAAAGTCTTGTGTATTGTGCCTAATAAAGTATTATCTGATTCATTAAACATTTATATTACCAAAAATATTTTGAAAGCCTTAGCCTGGACATAATATATATTAACTAATAAAAGAAATACGTCAGAAAAGGAAATGGTTTTGCCTGAAAGGCATATTTATCACAATATTTTAAAAAGCTTTACTTGCCAGGGCTCCTGGGTGGCTCAGTCAGTTAAGCGACTAACTTCGGCTCAGGTTATGATCTCACAGTTCATGAGTTTGAGCTCTGAGTCAGACTCGGTGCTGACAGCTCAGAGCCTGGAGCTTGTTTCAGATTCTGTGTCTTTCTCTCTCTGCCCCTCCCCACTTGTGGGCTCTCCATCTCTCTCTCAAAAAATAAACTTTAAAAAAATAAATAACTTTATTTATCAAAAGAATGTTGAGGAAAATATATCTCACTGTTTTATATTTTATTCTTATCAGAACATTCAATTTATGAAGCTTATTAAAATGCAGATTTTAAGGCAGTCTATGGGTCTTATTTCATTGGAAAAGAGTGGGAAATTACATGAAAAATACTGAAGTGATGGGAAAAGAAGCATGTTTACTCTCAGGCTGATAAACTAAACAATAGAAAATGAAAACATTACCCTTTTTTTTCTGTTGTCTTTTTCTGAATGTAAAATGAGTTCTCTCTTTCATCTCTCTGAATCTTCATAATACTCAGCACATTATTAGAGTCATGGATTGTTAGTGCACGTGTGTGTGTGTGTGTGTGTGTGTGTGTGTGTGTGTGTGTTTTACTTTGGTTTTTCAATCTAGGCTGTAATTCTAAAAGGACAATGGCCAGCATTCTCTTTGGGCTCACCTGAACTCCAAGCTAAGTACCAGGCATACTGTGGCTAATGAACACAGAATATATTTCATTCACCTAAAAGAAAATCTTTTAGTTATCCACTTTATCATGTTCATCCTGTGTTCCTAAATTAAAAAGTAAAAGCCTATCATCAAATTCCATATAAAGTAAATTCTGGGTAAATTACACCAGTTGCTAAGGCTGTAACCAGTGAGAAAGACTTGTGGCTATGCGATGCTTTTCCATGGTGATGCAGGGACAGGCAGATACTGGAAAACAACATCCTACTCAGGGAAAAGAAAAAAGGACAGAGATGTGTTGGCCCAGAAGTAGGTGAACACTAAAGACTGAATGAAGATAAAATTCCTCACCTATTTCATTTATCTATCTATATTTTTTTTTGTGGTGGGATTTAATTTTTTTTATTTTGAGAATGAGAGTGTGTGTGTGTGTGTGTGTGTGTGTGTGTGTGAGTGTGTGTGTGTGTGTGTGCATGGGGGAGGGGCAGAGAAAGAGAGGGAGAGAGAGAGAACCTCAAGAATGCTCCACATGACCTGAGCCGAAACCAAGAGTCAGATGCTCAACTGTCTGAGCCACCTAGGTGCCCCGGGAATTTTTTTTTCAAAATTTTATTTAAATTCTACAGGAGTAGAATTTACATATAACATCATCACTTACATATAACACCCAGTGCTCATCATAACAATTGCCCTCTTTACTACCCATCACTCATCTAGCCCATCCCCCACCTACCTCCATTCAATAAACCTTCAGTTTGTTCTTTATCTTTAGAAGTCTCTTCTGGTTTGTTTCCCTCTCTCTCTTTCTCTCTCTCTTTTTCCCCCTTCCCATATGTTCATATGATTTGTTTCTTAAATTCCACATCTGAGTGAAATCATATGATATTTGTCTTTCTCTATTTCTTTAATTTTTTAAACATGGGATTTCTTATGGTTAACAGTGTACTGATGATAAAAATTTCAACATAAGTAAACTGATACAGTAATTCTAGCCTTCATGCACCTGAGTATTCCAAAATGGCCTGAGATTCTACATTGTCAATTTAGTCACTTAAAGAACTTGCCTTTTTCTGTTCCCAACAGAATTTTTTTTTTCATATTCTTATTTTCTTCCCAGTAGATGACTGAGCCCAGAGCTGGAGATAATAATGGTAAACTTCTCTATCTCAAAGAATTTATAATAAGGCAGTGGTTAACTTCCCATCTCGGGAGACTGTCCTCATAAGATAATTTCACATTGGAAAACCACAGAACTGAACATTAAGTTATGTTTAACATATTCATTAGGAGACACTGCATTACAAAAAAAAAAAAAAGCAATCCACCCTTTAGAATGTATATTAAATGGAGATTAAAGATTTTAGAAATGCTTAGATAATTGTTTTGAGCAACCAACAATTTCTACCAACACATATCCAACACAAGAGGGAGAGAGAAGAAATATTGTAATGATAACAGCATTTAAATGCACTCAGGAACAACTGAAGCAAAAAATAATTTAAAGAAATCATAAATCTAGAAATGCCCAGATTACTGTTTTTGTAATTATTAAAAAGTACTATTTTCTGTCTATAAGATGCTTTGCTACATGTGCTTTTCATTATTCCTCAACTTCAGATGGCTGAGACCCTCCAAAGCTAACCTGATCTTCTAATCTAGACAACAATGACGGGGGTTTTTCTATCTATGAAAATACTCCTTCTTATTCAAAGCTAGGGAGGGGCTGGATGGCTTCAGTGTCCAGTGGGCTAATGGTAAGAGATGGTCATCCCGGGGCAATCAGACACTGATATTTTCTGCATTGCATGTGAAGCATCCAGCTGAAAAAACCAGAATTAATGCCTTACCTCCAGAAGATGAGGCTAAATTTAATCATTTCTGAGATCTTAATCTAAGGGTTTTCACATTTTTTTTTTGCTAGTATTGCCTAATGGATTTGTTAAAAATGCAGATTTCTAAAACCCATTCCCAGAGTCCATGATTCTAGAGCCCAAAAAGCCATTTTTTTTTAAAAGACCTTTCTATTTGGTTCTAACCTAAGCAGTCTATGTAGCACATTTTGATATTGGTTTAAACTACATTCTGGATACCTTATAACCTTAATCAATTACTGTACTATGATATTTCACACAAAATGTCGCATCACATAATTTCTATATTATTTCTACTGCCATGGATGACAAGCTTTAGAAGCATCGTAGACATTGAGGAAATGGAATCTGAAAGAGGTTCTCTGATATTTCATAAAGGTTTAAGAAACAGGTTAAGGTCAATTGATGGGACTGTTGTGTTTTGTTGATGTTACTAGCTCACTGGTATGTCTGTCTGGTGACTTCTTTTCCTCACTGTGGTTTTTCCTACAGTAAACATAAACAAAGAGATAAAGTCCTAGATAAGTTTGTCACCTTTAAATGTCTTCCTGTTTGCTGAGGCCACCCCTTATTTACATTCCAGCTTCATGCTGTAAGCAGCCTGAGGTAACCATGAACAGAATTGCTGAAGACTTACGAGAAAATCCTGAGTTTTGGACCTTATTTTGTTGAACCTTGTTCAAGTGCAAGGTTTTGGTCAGAATTTTGAACAAATACAGGCAGTCAGGTTGTTTCCATCCAACATTTGGCTCATAGCCGGCTCATAAGACAACTCAAACGCTGGCTGCCTCAATTAGCTTTGTTAAAGATTGGTTATGGCCACTGGCAATACCACCTTAGACTTAAGCAAGCAAGACCCTTGCTCTGGCTACTCCTTAGAGGGTACCATGCTTTAGAGTTTCTTTCTCAAAAATTTATAACTCCCAGGGCACTGGGTGGCTCAGTCGATTAAGCGTCTGACTTTGGCTCAGGTCATGATCTCACAGTTCGTGAGTTCGAGCCCCACTTCAGGCTGTGTGATGACAGCTCGAAGCCTGGAGCCTGCTTCGGATTCTGTATCTCCCTCTCTCTCTGCTCTTCCCCTGCTCACATGCTATCTCTCTCTCAAAAATAAAGATTAAAAAAAATTTTTTTTTTTTAATTTATGAGTCCCCTTCTGGTACCTGAAACCAGACTGTGCCAGCAATGTCATCTAGGCTGAAGCTCTATGCCCAGCTGAGGACCTAGTGGATCCAAGTCCCCATTTTTTCCTTTGGGGAGCCCTCTGACCCTATAGTCCTCCCAATCATGTGAGGTTGATTGGATGTGCCAAAAAGCTTGAGGATTCTGTCTATTGCATCATCCTGTGAGCCAGTGGCCAGGTCCCAGTACCAACTGGGCAGCTTGGTGAGCATATCACTCCTATTGCCAATATGGTAAGTGTTTTGTGAAATGGTGCAAATTCACACCTCCAGAACGATGCTGACATGCTGACTATGGCTGACACTCATTCACAATGGGTGTGGGATAAGTGCATGGCTTTGGGATACTGAAGGCCCACTGCCAAATCATGGTCCATGTGTATGAGCCTATTGATTGGCACCTACCCATGTGCATTCCAACCATCATACAGGTACTTCTTTAATATACAGAGGATATTGTGGTCATTCTTTACCCTGTGTAGAGCGGGCTCCACTGGCACCCAGGATGTTTGTACCAACTCTGCTTGCAAGCTCACCACCCTGAGTGAGTAGTCCTTCTTGCAGGGCTACCCCTATCTCTTCAGAGGCCTTGAGGGCTTTCAGGACTGCTGTTAAAACACCATTGGTCCTTCTGATGAAAGTCTTCTCATGCTTCAGATCTAAGCAACTAAGAATTCCTAAACCGTGGTGGTGACTGATATTCTGTTCACTCTGTCCATGAATACCTCCCTTATCCTTCTCACTGGTGGCAACATGTGGAAGGGAGCAGTGTGGCCAATGATGTAAAAGATTACATTTTAGGAAAGCTGTGATCGTGTGTGACCTTGAGTGACACAGAAGATATATTCTTCTACATTGTATGCAATAAAATTTGAAATGATGAACTTAACATGACCAGGAAATAAATTATTGGTCTCATTTCCCTGCATAATCTGGGTGCATATGCATTTGTGGTCATTATCAGTGAAGGTCAGTAACAGCCTTTGAGAGGATCATTGAAAGTGATCATGGGCCCTATTAAGGATGATACACTGTCATGAGTAATGATGGAACCAGCAGTAAATGAATGGTATTAGGGAATTACAGAGGCAAGGAAGTCTATGCTTCAATACAAAATACAAACACAAGTTCTGAAGAGCACAGCATTGTCTATAATAACACTGTTGCCACCTTTATTCTCACAGTGGGAGATATGAAATTAAGATGGTGCATGTGACAGTAAAGGTCACAACAAGTGGTTCTTCTACCCAAACAGAAAAAATGGTATCTGAACACCACAAAGGATATTTATGTGCACTGGCTGGACAATAAACTCATATGTAAGTGGGGCACCTGGGTGGCTCAGTTGATGAAGCGTCCAAATATTAATTTTAGCTCAGGTCATGATGTCACCATTTGTGACTTCGAGCCCCATGTCGAGCTCAGTGCTGACGGTGAGAAGCCTGTTTGGGATTCTCTCTCTCTCTGCCCCTCCCCCGTGCTCTCTCTTTCAAAATAAATAAACTTAAAAAAATAAATATGTAAGTACCTTTTTTCTTCTCATTAAATATTCATCAATAAGCCAATAAACCCTACCTGTTTCAATATATGTTACAATAATGTCTTTAAATCAAATTGTTTCTATTGAAAAGCCCCATACAAATATGTGGCCAGGGCTCTCCACACCCAGGGGCAGCCCCAGCAATATGTATCAGTGACCAAGGACCTAGGATCCACTGTGTGCTAAGCACTCCAAGCCTGGGACATGTATTAACACTAATCTCTAATCCTCACATCCTCTCTGTTGGGTAAGTTTTTTTTTTTTCTAATTAACATCTTAAAAAGAGAAACAATTGAAGCTAAGCAACTTGTCCAAGGCTATGAAGACAATACGAGTCAAGCGTGGATTTATTTCTACCCTGTTCAGCTCCCAAGACCAAGCTCTCTCCTATTAAATCATGAATATGAGCAATGGCAATGTAGAACTCTACAAAGCACATGTTTGGGAAGACATACATACATATACATAATTTTACTACTAGCAAAAATATCTTTTGGAATCACCTCATTTGAAATGCCTTAAAAGAGTGTTTAAACCATGAAAACCACAACAATGGATAACAACCATTATCTTTACACAGGGGCAGGGACAGTCATCATTGGCCCCAAACCTCTCTTGTATTCCCTGCTTCACTTGCCTGGCCCCACAGAGGAGGAAAAGTAGAGGATTATGGGAACACGTGAGAGGTCAGATGAATGTGGGTCTAGTACCCAGAGTACATTAAGGAGAGTAGTAGATTGAGGTTCATTTCTGTGCTCTCTGCTGGCAATGAGTACAGTCAATTGATAACACAGATATAATTGGCCGAAGGCTATAAAAGAAAATTGTTGGACATCATATTGCTGCACACCAAGGTCTACTTATATGGTACATTTAACTTTTCAAAGCACTTTAATATGAATTATATAATGTCAGCCTCTTCAGGCTGTGTGGGGACGATTAGAAATGCAACTTGTCAACTCTGTACTTGAAATGTGTTTGTAGTCTGAAAATATGTACTCACAGAATGCTAGTGCTGCTTAAGACCGGCGTAACCTAGGATCAGCTAAGTTTTTATTTTGTGACATCAGAAAAGATGTGTAAACTTGAAATGGAGGTAACGATGAATGATGTAATATTAAAGTTACATGTTTTTGCCCTCATGAGCTAGTTGGCCTTAGACAATTGTAACTATTAATTTTGACCTTAGACTAATATCCTATCATCTAAAACATTATATGATTTATGTTAAAATGGGATAGTTCTCTGTATATAGCTACGTGTGGACAGGAAGCATTGTCAACGTAATCATTCAATGAGGTAAAAGGCCATTAAAATTCATTGATTTTTCAAGAAATTTCATTACTTTCTCTTGTCATGATCTTGGATCAGAACTGGATTAAATGATGGGTCAACCCAGTAGTTGTCACAGTGGCTGCCTACAAGAGATGCTTAAACATCATGGAAATTGATGAAAACCTAAAATAAAAACACAGATCCAGTCCACTCATTCAGGTTGTTACTCATACTCTTTAGATAACCAGAAAAAAAAAAATACAATTTTGTCTCTCTCTTCTCTGCATGTAAAAAAATGTCTTATTTTGAACTGAAAAGCATTACAGTATTAAATATGTAAGCCCAGGCCTGGGTGGTTCAGTTGGTTAAGAGTCTGACTTCGGCTCAGGTCATGACCTCATGGTTTGTGGGTTCGAGCCCCACGTTGGGCTCTGTTCTGACCCTGGAGCCTGCTTCGGTTTCTGTGTCTCCCTCTCTCTCTGCCCCTCCTCTGCTTGTGCTCTGTTTCTCTTTGTCTCACAAAAATAAATAAAAATGTTAAATTTTTTTTAAATGTGTAAGCCAAAATGCCTCCTGAGGGAGATGGGGCCTAGGTGCTGGGGAATCTTTCACTTTCTGAGCATAATCAATATGTCTCCCCTCATCAAAATGGCTTTAGATAGACAGAATTTATATGAAGTAGTGGGTTAAGTCATATGGTTTGCAGTAAGAATCTGGGATAGAGCTAAATTACTATATATGATAAATCAAGAGAGAATAGTGGTGGTTTTAGTGGTATTGAGTGGAGAGGGCTGTGGTAACACAGGATGGAGGCAGAGCAGAGAGAAGGGAAAGAGGACACCTGATGTATGGAAGGTCAAGAAGGGAAACTTGGGAGAGGAATATATAATGAAAAATTTTGAAATGAATATTATACAGAGAAATACAATCCCTTTCCATGTGACCTGTGTTAGGTTTAATAAAATCACCATTATTTATTAATGTTCCTTTGCAAAGAGAGTTTTATTTAGGGAGAGCCCAAAGGAAAGGGCCAAGTTACAAACTTAAAGAAAGAAGCATATAACTTTTTTATCATTAGAGAATTATTTTCATAAAAAAAATAAGCTGATAGAATCAGGAGAAAGAGACAAGCCATTGTGGTTAGAGAGTTCTAGTACATGCTTCTTGAAAGCAGATAGGTACAGGAAACAAACCATCACAAATATCAAAGTTAAATAATGTAATTAATAAGCTCAAACTAGGGGTGCCTGGGTGACTCAATCCAGGTTAAAGCATCCAACTCTTGGTTTTAACTCAGGTCATGATCTCAATTTTCAACTCTTGGTTTTAGCTCAGGTCATGATCTCAATTTTCACGGGTTTGAGCCTCGCGTTGAGCTCTGCACTAATGTGCAGAGCCTCCTTGGGATTCTCTTTCTCTTCTCTCTCTGTCCCTCCCCCCCCCTCTCAAAATAAGTAAACATTAAAAAATAAGCTCAAACTAATAGCTATAAACGTTAGATACTGCGCAGAGAATACATACATTAAGCAATCACTAAATATATGTGAAATAGTTCAATTACCCTAATGTTTGGATAACTGACTCTATAGTATACCCAAAACCTGGCACTTCAACTTAATTTAGCATAGGCCACCTTTGAGTCCACATTTTGGACAGCTAACCAAGAAAACTGTTAAAGTCATTTCTAGCCCTTTAGCTTTGAATACGGAATCTCTGATGAGTAAGCCCTATCATTACATTTATCCTGATATAATTTTAAAAAATATAATGTTCATTTTATTTTTGAGAGAGAGAGAGAGAGAGAGAGCGTGCAAGGGAGGGGCAGAGAGAAGGGGAGACACAGACTCCAAAGCATGCTCCAGGCTCTGAGCTGTCAGCATAGAGTCTGACATGGGGCTTGAACCCACAAACCACGAGATCATGACCTGAGCTGAAGTCAGACACTTAAATGACTGAGCCACCCTGGCATCCCTATGCTGATGTAAATTTATATTGTTTCCATCTCGATCCTATACTTTAAAAATCTATTCCTACATATATTTCCCAGCATTCTGGAAAAGTCGTTATACTGTGTATATCAGATCTCCTCATGGATCATACTTTGTGTTTCATCCTTTGAGGCCTACTGATTCCTGAGTTTAGTTATAGGTCTGTAAGCAAATAGAGATAGTGAGAGTAGTTCCTGAGGAATATCAGTTGTACCTTGCCAGATAACTACCTCCAGAGAAGCAGGTACAGGTTCTTCAGCCAAGAGAAGACTAACCTCATTAGGCAGAGGTTCAAAGTCTTCTTCTATAGACAAAGAAGGCTTGGCAGAATTTTGAGGTTCCAAGTACCAAGCTTCACTGGAATATGCCTACATGATCCCTTTTCAATTATTCAGGTGCTACTCCAACTATATCAATGATCCAACTTTAACAATAGAGATCCTCTAGAATTCAGAACTCAATCTGCATTTGTAATTCAGGCATCCCCAGGATAAGGCACTGGGTTTGATTTTGAGAAATATCTTCCTTATGGCTATAACAGTTAAGAGTTTCCTTTAGGACAATTATTGAAGCTTTCAGTCCCTTAGGCAGACCTTAAACTTGGAATTTAAAGCCCTGAGCTCATTATTTTCCCTTCCTTCATTTCTGCAGCCTAACAGCCAACCAACCCCATTATACTCCTTATTTTCACTAGAATGTTCTATGGCAGCAATTACTAGGCCTCCCAGAGCAATTGGCTTCTATAGGCACATGTTTACAGTTATCTGTAGGTGATAATTTAAGTAATCATTGTGAAATTGTGTGCCATGCATGGCCAAGATACTTTTTCCCCTGGAAATGAGGTCATTAAGGCCTGTAAGTCTAATCTGACCAGAGGATCCAGTCCAGAAAACTCAAAACCATTTCAGAGAACTAATCCTAAAGACTCTATTCCTCTGGAATCACTCTCGGCACCAAATTCCATACCAATCAGCCTTCTATACCATAATCAATTAGGATTTGCAGCTTATATGTATGAAGTAGATGTAACTATGGCCATAGATACAGATGCAGCTATATAGAGATAGAGGTACATAAATACAGATCTAGATTGGGTAAAAGATTTGCTACACAGATGTGACCTTTAGACAACCATGGGAGTTTGTGAGTCAGTGTCTGTAAGGCTACTGTCTTTGCATTTAATGCTGGAGCCAGTCTGCAGGACAGGCACTCAGGAAGGAAAGATGATGTAATGTAGGGAAGAGAGCAAAGACAAGCTGTGACCCCAAATAAGAGCTGGAACCTAAAAGGATAGACTGAAACACACCTGCGAACTGGAGAGTATGGATGTAGAACAAGAGAGGCTATTGCTACTGTCCATCATCACAGAATCTGACACACACCTGGCTCAAGAATCAGGGTGACTAAAGGAGGATCAGGGGAAGGAGGGGCTCAGGGCAGCCATTTTACTATCTCGTTCTGTCAGTTTCTGACGGAGGAGTAATGAACTCAGCTACAAATGTGGAGATGTCTATTTCTCCTTTAAATTCTATCATTTTTGCTCCATGTACTTTGAAGATTTATTATTAGGTGCATACTTATTTGATTGTGATTTTTTTTTTGAAAATTGACTCCTCTGTCATTACAAAATGTCCCTGTTTGTCCTCAGTGATATTCCTTTCTCTGACCTCTATTTTGTCTGATATTATATGCCTATTCTAGCTATCTGTGTGGTTACTGTTCACATGGCACAGCTTTGTCAATTCTTTTACTTTTAACCTATATGTATGTTGTTTTTTATTTAAAGTGTGTTTTATCAGATATCATCCACTTTAGCTTTAAATCGCTAAACTAAAAACTAAACACCCTCTGTAAGGCTTAGTGCAAAATCCCCTTTTGTTGGTTTTCTACAGTCAAATTCTTACTCTTGAAGTGCCACTGTATTAATGTATGTTTTCAGAAGGCCAGCTTAAAATAGAAATATATTTCTTGAGCTGAAGGGCACGTCAACAAATTTGTTATCAATCATCACCATATGAGTAGAAGGAATATTCCAGAGGGATTGCAACCCAGTGTAGGTAAACTCTGAAGCCTAGACAGGATTTAAAACGGAAATGGAGGTGCACCTGGCTGGCTCAGTCAGTTAAGCGTCCGACTTCAACTCAGGTCATGATCTCATGGTTCATGAGTTCGAGCCCTGCGTCGGGTTCTGTGCTGACAGCTCAGAACTTGGAGCCTGCTTTGGATTCTGTGTCTCCTTCTCTCTCGGTCCCTACCCCTCTCACTCTCTCTCTCTCTCTCAATCTCTCTCTCTCAAAAATAAACAAACATTAAAAAAATGGAAATGGAATATGTAGGATGGCGTAAGTGACCATACATAATATAAAATAGATATACAAGTCGAGGGGGGGGGGTGGTAGACAAGAGAAAAGAAAGGAAGTAGATGTCTAAAAAGCATCAAGGGCAATGAAAAGAATTTCATGGTAGGTTTTAGAAGGAGAGAAGGAACTATTAAAAAAAAAAAGGCTTAGTAAATTTCTCAGTTTTTCTTAGGGCCAGAACTATATACTATCCTCAGTTAATCTCATTTCAGCTGGTCTATTTAGGATGTGGAAACCCTCAGAAAGGCCATCAGAAATAGGAGGACAGAGGTTTAGTATGTCCTGAGTTAACTCAGTTCTCCCAAACAGTTCTTTTGTAACGTAACATTTTAACCTGTTAAATTCTGTATCATCTCCAAATTCTCACTATCAAGACAGATGTCTCACTGCTTAGACCAACTATGGGCTTACACTATATTTGTGGTTCAGTTTTTTCTTCTGTGGAAACCATCCCATTTTTTCTGATGGCACATTACTTTCATAATTCTCTTTTTGCTTGGGGCACAAAATGACTTTTTCCATCATAGTTAGCTGCATACCCAAAGTCTTGCTTATATCACAGTATTTAGGCTACATTTCTTTTCGGGCATAGAGTGGCTGCATAATTCTCAATATCCTATCTGGCTTCAAATTGTTTAACCTAGTTAAAAGCTCTTCCAGCAAATAGAAAATGATCCCCACCTGCAATAGCCGAGGAGTACAAAAGCATAGTGTCACTTTGGATTCCTGATAGGCTAGGGACATGTATCCTTACCAACAGTCATTGCACATGGTAACACGTGAAAATGCTGAGTCATAAAATACAATGGTATGCCACCACATCCTTATACACTTTCACATTTGCCATAATTATGCTGCAGAGGAGGTGGGGGGCAATGGAAAATGGTAGAATAAAGCTGTCTTTCTTTGGCAGAACACTTCACTGCTTACAAATAATTCCTGCAGAATGTTCACTCATGTGATCATTCCAGTGTTGTGAAGAAGGCCTGAAATGATTCATTATTTTTTAATGGATGAAGAAGTTCCAGCTGAGTGGGAGACTTTCCCAAGGTCACACCGGTAGTAACTAATTGAGGCTGAATTCTAGCCTTCCAACTTCTGACCTATTGTCTCTGCTGGTTGATTTTTGGCAGGGAAAGATAAAATGGACAGAACTGTCTGTTTCTGTGAGGCTGAGAACTCAAGAAACCGACAGAGATCACTCTGTAAGTAAAGCAAAGCCAGAATTTCACTTTTGCTTGAGTTATTAATTTTTTATAGCATAGATCCATTTTCAGTTATTTTCTTAAGCCAAGTAAATGTCAAAAGAAAATCAACATTCACCTGTTCAACACCTACGGCAGCTGCCAACCTCCATGGCATATAGTGCAAATAGTTTGCTCTGACTTGCTTTTATGGACCGATTGCCTCCTTCCATTTACCTCTGCCTGCTAAATTTTTTTAAAAAATATTTATTTATTTTGAGACAGAGAGTGTGTGTGTGTGCATGCATGCATGTGCAAGTGAGCAGGGCAGGGGCAGAGAGGGAGAGGGAGAATCCCAAGCAGACTGCTTGCTGTCAGCACAGAGCCCAATGTGGGGCTCCGTCCCACAAACCAAGGGCTCATGACCTGAGCCAAATTCAAGAGTTGGACACTTAACCCGCTGAGCCACCCAAGTATCCCCTGCCTGCTAAAATTTTACCGGTTCTTTCAGACATATTTCAGAGATCACTTCTTCCATGAAACCTCTGATCATCCTCAACCAGGTATGACCTTTCTTCTTTTGAACTGTTATTTTAGTTTACTTGTGTTTGTTCTTTTGTAATACTTTCTTTGAGCTGTTCAATTAAACAAGGAGGCCATTAGAAAGAAGGGGCTCTCATGCCATGGTGGCCTACGTAAGCAAACCAAAATCTAAATCTGAAAATGCTTTAAGGCTGCAAAATCAAAACGTTAATGACAACCAAACCAAAAAAACCCAACTAGACTTTAAGCTACAGGCAATCGATCATTTCCTTTCTTTGTTTCTGTGCTTTCTCTGCAGGAATATTTCCCCTGGTGCCTGTTCACAGAGTGCCCCTAAGCACTTCTCGTTTGGCAGTGCAAGATTCAAACTGATATTTTCCCAAAAACACTCTTAAAAATTTTAACATGCCCCACTTTATCTTGAAGAGGTCTAGCACCAGAAGAGGAAACCAAAAGAGATCACAGACACCCCCAGGAGTAAAGAGCAAGCAGACACAGGTACCTGTTGAGCCCCTTAAGCTTGCTGCTTTCTCCTTGCCTTGGAAGGTCCTGGGTATGTCCCTCTTAGATCCTAGTTCCACGGCTTTTGTGTTAAGAGCTTTCAGACTTCATTTGAGCATTTCCTTTTCTGAACTAAGTCTGAAACCCGCCATATTTGGACTGGGTTCTGAGCTGGAGTGGGTCCAGTATAAAGCCTTGGGTAAATAAACTTTTGTTTTAATGCTGAACAGCTAGGTTAATCTTACCAACGCTAAAGTGGAATTACAGTGGCCACAGTGGAGAAATTTTAACCTGATAAATGTATCCATTTTTGAGATACTCTTGAGAAAAAGAAGTCTTGCCCAAGGACTCACCATAAAGGGTGGAGGAGAAATAATCTTTCTTCCTCTACAGTTTCTGGTGACCAAGATGAGATCCACTGGGACACCCCACTCACTCCAGAGCCTGCAGATAGGATCTGGCGAAAACTGATAGAAATCAGCAAAAAGTAAGAATCCTTACTGAAGTCGGCTCTCCCAGATTTCCCTCTATGGTACATAGTGGAGAAAGGAAGATAAAATCGTTCCTTTCCAAATTCAAATTGTCAGGAAACATATTTGTAAGAATTAGACCTTTGAACTGTGACTCATGGATTTGCTTCTGGGTACCAATTGGTTATTGATCCTTTCCCAGAAACAGTTAGTGTCTTTTTATTTGTCTAGTGGTGTGTGCTGAGAACCCAGCTTGCCTTTCTGCCTGCCTGGGACATGTAGGTTCTTATATGCACAGGCAGGTGAACCTTCAGGTTGGGGGCTCTAAAATATGGCTGAACAGAAGTGTGAGTTGCCCGCCATTTGCTGCTAGGTAGGGCCCTACTAACTGTTGTTAGATCTCAGGGGAATTGTCTAAGTCTCTGTTTCTTCTGGCTATTTTTTGGAATGGCTCTTGATCTTGAGAGGGCAGTATCTTCTGCACCCTCTGTGGGGACACCATGGGATTTTCCACTGCCTCCAGGAATAATTATTGTTTGTCCAGGCTGAAAATGGACAACATATTCAAAAGAATTTTTTTTTAAGTCGCTCGGTGGTTAGAAGTTGGCCACATTGGACGCTGCTATTTAGAGCCTGATAGGAACTTTTTTTCAGGCCTTCTTCCCTAAGTGAAAATGAAACTATATACCCAGAGGGAAAGAAAAATTCTCTGAAGCTGTTTACGGAAGGATTTACTAAAACATTCTCAAGACACACAGCTCAAAATCTAGGACATAAGAATCTTTGATTTCTATCTTAGTTGAAGGTCTTCTACCTAATATAAAGAAGAAAATTGATGATATAGTTGGATGTGTTCATAAACTTACCACAGTATAGAATGCTATTGCAACAGGCTCAAAAGCTGCTTACCGTTAAATAATTTCACTAAAAATGAATGTTTCTAAGAATTCTAATCAATATATGCAATTCAAACTACTAGGAGAGCTAAGGCCAAAAAAAAACACCTGTACATGAAAAATATGTTTGAAAAAAGTTGAATGTGTATTCAGAAAAGGAAAAGTATGAAGGAAATGTTTTATTTTTGTTGTTGTTAAGGTGTAAAAAAGAGAGTAACTGTGACTTAAAGTAAAATGACTGGTCGTTCCAGAGTGAGAAGGAGGAAAAGCAAGAATGGATAAGAGTGTTGCAGAAAAGGAATCTTGGGTAAGGAATGTTATGTGTGGTCAAGCTGGTTAAGATATTTAAATTTTAATTTTTTTTTTCAACGTTTTTTATTTTTATTTTTGGGACAGAGAGAGACAGAGCATGAACGAGGGAGGGGCAGAGAGAGAGGGAGACACAGAATCGGAAACAGGCTCCAGGCTCCGAGCCATCAGCCCAGAGCCTGACGCGGGGCTCGAACTCACGGACCGGACCGCGAGATCGTGACCTGGCTGAAGTCGGACGCTTAACCGACTGTGCCACCCAGGCGCCCCTAAGATATTTAAATTTTAAAAGAATGTGTCTTAATATCAAAACTACACTGGTGCAAAATTAGAATTTGTTGTCTTTTTTTTTTTTTTTCTGGGTTAGAAGGACAAAATGCACCTGGGTGGCCCAGTTGGTTAAGTGTCTGTCTCCTGATTTCAGCTCAGGTCATGATTTCATGGTTCACAGGATACAGCCCCACATTGGGCTCTGTGCTGACAGTACAAAGCCTGCTTGGTTTTCTATCTCCTCTCTCCCTCTGCCTTTCATCCTCCTCTGTCTCTCTCCCTCTCTCTCTCTCTAATAAATAAATAATTTTTTTAAAAGAACAAAATGCTCTTGGACTATTGATCTGCTCTTGATAAGAGATTGTGGAAGGTGTGTGTGTATGTGTGTGTGTGTGTGTGTGCGTGTGTGCGTGCGTGTGTTTTAACCATTTAAATAACCTCCCTAGAAAACCAAGATCTTGTGTCTTAAAATTATTTCTTGTGCCTCACGTTATCTTTACCAGGTTTCTCATTACTTAAGAAAATCTACTCTTCTCAATATTAAGAGCTAAGTTTTGTCCAAAACTATGTAACCTTCTGTATTTGCCTTTAAAATCTTCTATTGTTAAATTCCCTTGGTTAAATAGCTATTATTGCATAACTTTGTGTGATCCTATTTAGTCAGATATTTAAAACTTTTGATGTTTTAACAACTTCCCAAAATCAAATTCTAAATGGAGTCTATTTGACTTCAAAGTAACTTGGAGATTTCCCAGAAGGTCCCTGAAAAAAAAAAATCTCAAAGAATTTGTCTCCATCTTGTAAAGGAGAAATATTAAACTATTCTGGTTTACTTGGTATGTTAAATGCCATGGGAAGCATTATCAAGCAAGAAGTGATAACAAACCTTATTAGGGCACATGTGTATGGCTATATGTTACTGATATAGGTATTCCAGAAGTTGTGTGAAGTTTCTAAAAATTTGTTAGTACTCTCACTGTCCAATTATTATTCTAAATTATTGTATGCCATGGAAATAACTGCATTTCCTTATCAAATGAACTCTCAGCTTTAAACGTGGCATGCATGGAGAGAGAGAGAGAGAGAGAGAACCAGGGAGGGGCAGAGAGAAAGGGACAGAGAGAATCTCAAGCACCTCTCACGAACGCGAGATCATGACCTGAGCTGAAACCAAGAGTCAGACACTTAACCGACTAAGTCACTCAGATGCTCCTAATCATGGCCATTTTTTAAAAAGTCCTTTTGTCATTTGTAGCTATTTACCCTGAAACTTTTGCAAAAATGCTTCATCTTCAGGAGATTCATGGAAAAGACTTTGAGAACAACTCTGGAATACAGATTTCTGATAACTTGAAGATCATGGAACTGAATGGGAGAAGAATTTCCAGAACTAATGGAAAAACTGGATTCAACAAAATGAGAATAAAAAGGTTTTGAATGAAATGATGAGGATAATTATGATTACTTTTACAACTTTTTCTGTGAAGCATTCCTTATTGTTTTGATTTTCTAGATTTAAGGGAAGTTTCTTCTCTTTTTTCTTAATTACCTATGACTTAATGTTGTAAATATACCTTTGTCAAAAGAATGGAAACATTTATTTTTTCTCCCTATATAATCCCCCCATAATTCAGAAACTTATTGAGCATTCTTAATTTCATAGCAATATAATTATTTGCACAGGTTCAATAGGAATCCGATCTCCTTATAATAGGACACAACTAGAAACATGGCTTTGACTAGACTATCATTTTTGAGAATAAGCATAAAATCAGATATAACCAGATAGACTGAAGGAACTAATGTTGACTTTATGGAGACAATAAAATGCCCTTGAAAAAACTGGCCTGATATCCTGCTGACAGGATACCTTGAAGCTTTACCAGGTGAGTAAGGAAGGTTACTTCCTGGCAGTCCTGGGAACCTCAGGATATTGTGGAGACCTCAAAAAAAGAGGATTTAACATGGCCAACAGACACATGAAAAGATGCTCAACGTCACTCATCAGGCAAATACAAATCAAAACCACACTCAGATACCGCCTCACGCCAGTCAGAGTGGCCAAAATGAAGAAATCAGGAGACTATAGATGCTGGAGAGGATGTGGAGAAACGGGAACCCTCTTGCACTGTTGGTGGGAATGCAAATTGGTGCAGCCGCTCTGGAAAGCAGTGTGGAGGTTCCTCAGAAAATTAAAAATAGACCTACCCTATGACCCAGCAATAGCACTGCTAGGAATTTATCCAAGGGATACAGGAGTACTGATGCATAGGGGCACTTGTACCCCAATGTTGATAGCAGCACTCTCAACAATAGCCAAATTATAGGAAGAGCCTAAATGTCCATCAACTGATGAATGGATAAAGAAATTGTGGTTTATATACACAATGGAATACTACGTGGCAATGAGAAAGAATGAAATATGGCCTTTTGTAGCAACGTGGATGGAACTGGAGAGTGTGATGCTAAGTGAAATAAGTCATACAGAGAAAGATAGATACCATATGTTTTCACTCTTATGTGGATCCTGAGAAACTTAACAGAAGACCATGGGGGAGGGGAAGGGGAAAAAAAGTTACAGAGAGGGAAGGAGGCAAACCATAAGAGACTCTTAAAAACTGAGAATGAACTGAGGGCTGATGGGGGATGGGAGGGAGGGGAAAATGGGTGATGGGAATTGAGGAGGGAACCTGTTGGGATGAACAGTGGGTGTTGTGTGGAAACCAATTTGACAATAAATTATATTTAATATAAAAAATAAAAAATAAAACTGAAAAACAAAACAAAACAAAACAACAACAACAACAAAAGAGGATTAAACCCCAAATGTATACAAGTATTCCAGGTGAAGTCAGATGGTGGTCCTTGAGTGGGCCTTTTAACCTAGAGAGGCTTTATAAGACTGAACTAAGATTCTTTATTAATAGATTTTGCAAAGCAAATTTTATAAGAGCCTATATGGTCAATCACTACTCTTTCTGTACTTATGTAAATAACCAGGCCAAGTTGAGATTAGACTTATTTTGCAAACAAATTAGTCCTGCTCTCAATATCTTTGATAGAAATGAGGGCTATTATAGAGTAAAAAGCTATGTTTGAGTAGAAAACGATAACATAACTTTGTGAATATTAGATTTTAGTCTTCTTCATTGTCTTTGAAGTTTTGTTATATACCCCTAAACCAAACTGGATCCTGAACTCTTCTAATTTCCTCAAATATCAGGCTACAACTTTCTAAATGTTTTCAATTTTCTCCCACACTTCTGATTTGGAATCACTAAGAATAAAGCCCAGTCTTAAAAAAATTTTTTTTTAACATTTATTCATTTTTGAGAGACAGAGAGAGCACAAGCTGGGGAGGGGCAGAGAGAGATGGAGACACAGAATCCGAAGCGGGCTCTAGGCTCCGAGCTGTCAGCATGGAACCTGACGTGGGGCTCGAACTCACAAACTGTGAGATCATGACCTGAGCCGAAATCAGATGCTCAACCGACTGAGCCACCCAGGTGCCCCTAAAGTCCAGTCTTGAACCTACGTGGAAGGGATCATGCCAGGTTCTCCACAGTACCCAGACAGCAGCCAAATTCAAGGGGCCTGAACTTTCAGTCCACACCTCTCAGTGAAAAAGGACTCCACCAGCCTCTTGGAACTACATGCCACCTAGAGATCTAAAAGTAAAATTGACCAGAGAGGGAGTGATGTCAGCAAGATGGCAACATAGATTCTTCCTAACATCACTCCCCCTCACAAGAAGAACAACTAACAACTGTGCAAGAACAAGACACCACTGAGAGAATCCTAGAACACGGAGGTAAGGATGAAGCCCCTACCCCGCACCACAGACACCAAGGCAAGTCTGCATTAGAAGTGTAAGAGAGGCAGCTACAGGCTGACTGCATTGCCCCTCCACTGCACCAGGACAGCACCACCTGGAGAGGTCTCCTTAGCCTCCACTTCCTCCAGCGGAAAAAGAGAACCTGGGGGGACGTCAAGCTGCCCCACCCCCAGCATTGTGGATCACTTGGCAGGAGCTCTTACTCTGATCTCACACCATTATGGACTCAGGGAGGTCTGTGGCGCCCAGCCACTAGGAATGTGACTGTGATGAAGAAGGTGAGAGGGGCTTGCAACAACCGGCACAAGGACCTTGGCAAACTGAGTTCATGTCTGCTGTGCTTGAGTAGAAATCTTAACTAGTGGTTTTTGCTCATCTGCAGAACCAAGTCAGGGGTGCGTTCTGACCGGGGAACTCAGTGGGGGTACATATCTGATTTAGTTCCTCAAATGAATTTTGTCACCTCTACAACCTGGTTTGCCTATGCCCAGGCAAAGAGCTAAATCAAAGACCCAGCCACTTGGAGAATGTCTTCCAGGCCTATCTGACCAGAAGGGCTGGCAATGACTCCTGGAAGCAGTGTGACTTACCGGCAGTGGAGCAGAGAGGCAAGGGGGCCGAGCTGATGTGCCGAGAGCACAACTACCAGCACAGAGCATTCGCGGGCTACACACGGGCAGGGCGGTTCAATGGTAGCCAAGACTGAGGGTAGCTCTCAGCCCGTCCCAGCTGCAGAGCCTATTGGGGAAATGGAGGGTAGCTTGTAGTAGCTCCTCCGCGCCCCCCCCACTCCCTCCCAGGCAAAGGAGCTGAGACATAGCCCCAACTGCTGTGCAGAGTCTTCGGGCTCCATGTGACCATAAAGGCTGGGGACACAACTTGTATTGGAAAACCAACTCCAGTGGCACTCAGGCTATGAGGCAGGTGTGCAGAGCTGATAGTTGGCAAAACAAAGCCAGTGGTCCTGTTTGGTCAGAGAATTTGGGATGTGGGTTGGTGGGTCAGCACAAGTTAAGGGAGCAAAGAGCTTTAAGAGCTTTAAAGCTGCTTCTCGTGCTGCACCTGCACAGGGGATCAAATGTGTAGCCCTGCTCCCTCATTGCTAAATACAGCCTTCAGCCTGTCTGACAGAGAACCTGACCAAAGCACACTGGAGCTACGTAGCCCATTCAACAGTCCTGTGTACAGTGGCACTTGAACAGAGAGCACAGCCCATGGTCTCACTCATCAACATATGCAAATTAATGTGATACATCACACTCATCGAAAGAAAGAAAGAAATCATACAATCGTCTCAATAGACACAGAAAAAGCATTCGACAGATTTCAACATCCATTCATGATAAAAACTCAACAAATTAGGCAGAAAAGAAACACATCTCAACATAATAAAGGCCATATATGACAAGCCCATAGCTAAAATTGTACTCAATGATGAAGGGTTGAAATATTTTCCTCTAAGATCAGGAACAAGACAAGGGCACCCACTCTCACCACTTCCATTCAACAGAATGGAAAGGCAGAAGTAAAATTGTTGATATGTGCAGATGACATGATTTCATAGATGGAAAGTCCTAAAGATTTAACAAAAAAACTGTTAGATCTAATCAATGGATTCAGTAAAGCTGCAGGAAAGGTATCTCGCGATACACAGACTGGAAGTCTGAGATACCTAAGTGGAAAGGTATCTCGCGATCACAGACTGGAAGAATGAATATTGTTAAGATAAAGCCATCTATAGATTCATTGCAATCCCTATCAAAATTCCAATGATATTTTAACGGAAATAGAAAACACAATCGTGGAACCACGAAAGACCTCAAATAGGCAAATAAATCCTGAGAAAGGAGAACAAAGCATCCCACTTCTTGATTTCAAGCTATCCTATATAGCTATAGCTATCAAAACAGTATGGTACTGGCACAAAAACAGGCAAATGGAATTGAGAGCCCAGAAATAAACCCATGAATATATGGTCAACTAATATCTGACGGGGAGCCAAGAATACTCAATGAAGAAAAGAGAGCCTTTTCTTTCTTTCTTTCTTTCTTTCTTTCTTTCTTTCTTTCTTTCTTTCTTTCTTTCTTTCTTTCTTAATGTTTATTTATTTATTTATTTATTTATTTATTTAATATATGAAATTTACTGTCAAATTGGTTTCCATACAACACCCAGTGCTCATCCCAAAAGGTGCCCTCCTCAATACCCATCACCCACCCTCCCCCCCCTCCTACCCTCCATCAACCCTCAGTTTGTTCTCAGTTTTTAACAGTCTCTTATGGCTTTGGCAAAGAGAGCCTTTTCAATAAATGATGCTGAAGCAATTATATATTAACATACAAAAAAATAAAACTGAACTGATATCTTACACTCACAGAATTAACTCAAAATGGATTAAATACTTAAATGCAAGACAAAACCATAGAACTCCCGAAAGAAAACAGGAATAAAGCTCATCGACATGGGTCTTGGTAATGATTTTTTTGGCTGTGACACTTAAAAAATACAGAATTACAATAAAAAATAAACACATGGAAGTAAATCAAACTAAAAAGCTTCTGCAGGACAAAAGAAACCATCAACAAAGTGAAAAGACCACCTGCAGAATGGGAAAAAATATATGCAAAGCATATATCTGATAAAAGATTAATATCAGACATATATAAAGAGCTCATTCAACTCAACAGCAAAAAAACCACTAACCCAATTAAAAACAGATACGGGCAACTGGGTGGCTCCTTCGGTTGAGCATCTGACTCTTGATTTCGGTTCAGGTCATGGTCCCAAGGTTGTGGGGTTCAGCTGCTACCCATCGGCCTCTGTGCTGAATGTGGAGCTTGCTTGAGATTCTCCCTCTGTTCCCCTGCCTCTCTCCCCTACTAGCGTGCTCTCTCTCTCTAAAAATTAAAATTAATTAATTAAAATGTATAAAAGACCTGAAGAGCTATATCTCCACAGGAGATATATGAAAGGCCAACAGGTTCATGAGAAGATGCTCCAGATCACTAGTCATTAGGGCAAATTAAAACCAGAATGAGATGTCACGCCATCTTCATTTCCAGTATGAAAACTTTTATTCCCTTTTCTTCTTCGCTACTTGCTTTTTCTCTCTGCTATCTGTCATCATACAAAAACTAAGAGACAATGAATGCTGGCGTGGATGTGGAGAAAAGGGAACCCTTACGCACTATTGGTAGGATTGTGAAATAAGCCCAACAGTGAAAGACAAATATGGTTTGATCTTGCTTCCATGTGGAACCTTAAAAAAAACTTACCAAAAAAAAAAAAAAATTCAGACCTGTAGTTACAAGAGGTGGAGGGTCTGGGAGAAGGGAAGGTGGTCACAAGGTACAAACTTCCAGTTATGTAAGGTAAATGAGGGCTAGTGGTGTGCGGTGCCATGATGACTGTGGCTGGCACGGCCACGGGATACACAGGAACCCTGGTGAGAAAGTAAATCCTATGACTTCTTATCACCAGGAGAATGTTTGCTTCTTTTTTTCTATTATTTCTGTACAAGAAAATGGATGTCAGCTGAACTTATTGTGGTCATCGTTTTGCCATATATGGAAATCAAACCACCATGCTGTATACCTTAAATCCATGTAGTGATGCACGTCAGTTATTTCTCAAAACAACCGGCAAAAAAAAAAAAAAATTGACTAGGTAAGCTCCTCCCCAGAAGCAGACACGATCTTGAGGCAGACAGTTCACAGATCAAGATCTTCATCTCCAGTATGAAACCTTTATTCCTTTTGCCTTTTCGCTATTTGCTTTCTGTCCATGTTAAGGCATGTGACAACAGTGCCCCTTAACTCTAGCGACTACTGCTGAATCCACTGCTAAGGCCACAGCTGTGCCACAAAAGTCCCTAGGCTTTCTTGCTAAGGTGGTTTTTAGGTAATAGAATTACTAATTCCTGCTTGGTAATTGCTTTCAATTACTTATTGGCTGAACAAGGGGAGTCTATGCCATAGCAAATACCTCCTGCTGTACTTGGATCAACACTTCTGGGATTGCAGCAAATACAAGATATTAACAAAAGAAGCCCCTTGCGTAAAACAGGCTGATGCACCTTCAGGTACATTCTTTGATTTTCTTGACACAACAAACACCTATACTAGATACAACGGGATGCAATTTTAGAGCATAATTTTGGGTAAGAGAGTGAGAACAACCAAACTGTTTTAAAATACTGAATGAAATGGAAAGAGTTCCCAAATATTAAATGGGTACACTAGTAAAAAGATTAATGAATCTATAGGCTGGACATCGTACTATTGTTTTTGGTGATAAAGAATTTATGGAAATCCTCTGGAATATTTGTTTTAGGAATTCATCTGCAGGTGGTAGATCTGCAGCCTATCTCAGGACATAAACACAACACAGAACTCTAAAATAATCCCAACTTTCACTTACTTTTTCTTTTCCTTTTTTTTAAGTTCATTTATATTGATTTTGAGAGACAGAGAGTGAGGGTAAGGGGCAGAGAGAGAGAGAGACAGAATGCCAAGTAGTCTCTACGCTGTCAGTGCAGAGCCTGACATGGGGCTCAAACTCACAAAGTGTGAGATCATGACCTGAGCTGAAATCAAGAGTCAGACACTTAACTAAGTCACCCAGGTACTCCTTCACCTACGTTTTAAAAGGCAGCTCATTTAAGCCTACTTATAGAAACTATTTGATGTAGAACTTTCTGAGAATAAGCTTTCATATACCATTCAAGGATGGATGGATGGATGGATGGATAGATAGATAGATAGATAGATAGATAGATGATAGAGTCCAATAAAACTAACATTTTGGTGCATAGTTTTTAAGGTTTTAATACATGCATAGATCTGTGTATTTACCAGCAGAATTAGGATATAGAGCAATTCCATCACTGCCAAAACTCCTTCAGGCTGCCCTTTTGTAAGCATGCACTCAAATCTCCCCAAACCTTGGCCACAGTTGATCTTTTCTCTATGGCTATAGTTTTGACTCTTGTCAAATACATTTTACTCAGCGTTTCCCACAATGGTTCCTAACACCCTGGGGAGATTCCAGAAATGCCTTACAGTCTAGATGAAAGTGGTAACATTGATCATTTCCTTGTGGATAGGTTCTCAAAGGAAATGCAATGAAATAGATAAAGGGGGTTAAGATGATGCCATGATTCACTCTCCATGGGTACCCATATATGTGGCAAGACAAAATGGGAAGGACTAGTGAAATACTGATAACTGATCTCTTTCTCTTTCCCTAGCATATCTCCTGCCATCGTCCCAAATGATTTCTACCTCAGACTGCATTGACAAACGTGAAGGAGACTTCCACGGAGGGCAAGGACCAGAATCTAAATCACATCATTCAAAGAAGCTGCTCTTATCACAAAACAGGACAGACTCAAAAGGGGTATACCAGATCACACCAATTGCCTTCCTGCCTTGGAATGATAAAAAAAAAGAAAAAATCAAGCTCTAGGAGGACACAGCTGACTAAGGAATGTTGCTTTAGATGGACAGAGGAATGGAGATTCTCACTTATGCCCAAGGGTGGGTGAAGAAGGGAAAGGAAGGTAATTTAAGTGGGTACCTTGAAAAATAGGGGGTTTCTGAGAGATGAAACAAATTTGCCATTCCTTGGATGTAGCTTAAGAACAGAAACCTCAGAGATGTACCCCCTTCAAGGAGTTCTGGGGAAAGAGTAAAAATAAAAAAACGGCACATGTGGACGACAGAAGAGTCATGTTTTACCCACTGTTCCCTGTGGCATGGGAGTAGCATCGAAGGGGTCCATACTGTTCCCATGGCTCCAGGGGAAGCTGTGAAAATGAACTTGGAAAGTGAGCTGATGACCATCCCAAGAGGCCACTTGACCAAAAGAAAGTCACAGACTGAAGGAGATGCACATTACAGTGAGGCATGGGGACCTTTGGAAGACAGCCAATGGCTGGCAATCCCAGAACACTGTATGGGTGACTATTGTGTCACCATAGGAGCCAGTACCACATAGCACTGATGCCACCAACAAAAGAATGCCACTCCCCCTGCCATGGGTGTGCAGAAGATTATCTGGATGGACTTATCCTTCCCAGACTTGTATCCCCTCCAGAAAAGGGTGCAGGAAATTCAGAGTTAAAATACAAACCTGAATGAGACTGACTTAGTACTCCTGATCAATGGCTGATTGAATTTGCCCCAACACTATTTTCTGGAGGCAGATCAGTAGCTCCTTTTCTCCTCACTCAAGTCGGTGGCTGTAGAACTGAAACTTGAGACATAAATTTGGGATCAGATGGATTCACTTTGTATCCCAAAAACCAGTGTTAAAGACAATATGTGGCAAGAATGCTAACCTCTAACTCACACAAAAATCTTGCTGACACACAAGAAATCACTATTGTATTACCCATCATGGCCCAGGCTTTCTCAGTATTTCTTCCTGCACAAAACATATTTCTAAGATTCTATTTAAAATGCAGTACCAATTTCAGTACAACCATTTTTTTCCAATGTTTATTTCTTTTTGAGACAGAGAGACAGCAAGCAGGGGAGGGGCAGAGAGAGAGGGAGACACAGAATCCAAAGCAGGCTCCAGGCTCTGAGCTGTCAGCACAGAGCCCGACGTGGGGCTCGAACTCACGGACCGCAAGATCACGACCCACCTGAGCTGTAGTCAGACTGAGCCACCCACGCACCCCTCAGCACAACATTTTAAACTAAGTCATTATTAAATAAAGATCAGGTTTTCAATATGTTAAGGGTTATACTGCTCATGAGTTTAGTGTTACCAAGGACAGTATAAAGGCAGGGAGATACAGCCTGGACAAAGAGAGCACTTAGATCTCCATATCTGCCTTTTCATTCCAGAGGGAAATGCTACCAAGTAGACTGCGCATCCATGAGAGCCTGGAGTGAGTATTTTGACATTCGCAAAACAACCCCGGATCTTTATGGGCCCCCTCATCCCTGAACCCCAGCTTTGAAAGAGTTTGCTAAGGAGCCCACACTCTTCAAGATCTTTTCTCAACCTGAAGAGAGAAAGAAATCAGTCGGGGAGCTTGTTAAACAAGAAGATTTGGATTGAGCTGTCCTGGAATTCTGCATTTCTTGACAACCATGAGCCACAATTTGAGCAGAGACTGCATGGAGGACTTGGTTAATGAGTTCTGGGTGCGCAGCTTGAGCTGCTCCATCTGAAGACTTCTCAGTATGGGACCTCAATTACTGTCACCTTCCTGCACCGCAGCATGCTCCACAGTCTCGGCAGGGCCCTGCTCCCCATGCTAGGGCTTCATCAGCACAATTAATCACTCCAGTTCTCTGCAAGTTCTCTGCTCATTTGTCAGGATTTCCCTGTTTTGACACCAAAGAACGACATCTCTCAAATCGTTTAGGAAGTAGTTTCCCATCCTGGTGCACACCTGCCATCTGGTGGTGAGAATTTAACGCCAAGTTACAGGGAAATAAGAGCCGTCCTTTAATTCTGCCTCCCCTGCCCCTTTCTACTCCCTCTCCACCCCTCTCTTGCTATGGTTAACAATTCAAAGAGTGTTTGGTGAGTGTAAAATTTAAAAGGTGATGTTGCCACATTGTGCCTCGGTGCCTCACCTGGCGGGATTGGAGAGTGGGCATTTGAGAGATTCATTCCAGGAATGCCTCTGAGGCTGAGGTGAAACTAAAAGCTTGCAGGAGGTTATAATCGCCTCCAAGTGGGTTTGATACCAATGCCTATGGAACCAGGCTCCTCCTGTCCAGACCCTAGAGGAGCTGGGGCTTCCTGGGGCTGACATGATCCAAGGCAACGCTGGAGAAATCAGGTCTTGTGCTCTGGAACACTGTGATAGAGGAAAGACATTCTACCAACATTACTTACTAAGAAAGGATAATTAGCCCATGAATATTCTTAATCAAGAGGTCTAGGGTTGGCTTCTATTTCATTTATTTTTTTATTGATTGATTGATTAACTTTATTTGAGAGAGAGAGAGAAAGCATGAGTGTGAGGGGCAGAGAGAGAGAGAGAAAGAGAGAATTCCAAGCAGACTCTTGGCTGTCAGCACTTCTTATCTTACAGAGAAGCCACATGAACTTAAATGGGCAAACTGGCATGACCTTAGGGCATTCGCCTTTACTGGCACAGCGGGCGCAACTGTGTTTGCCCTTACTTACATCATGCATTTTCTGTATTCGCTCTTGGAGACTGGAGGTGAAAAAGAATACGCTGAGCTTGGAGGGGAGAAGAGAGAAACTGCTCCTGTTTCTGTCAACATCTGGAATCTACCAAACTCTCATGCCGGTAATGAGAAGATGAAAATGAGGGTGGAAAGAACACCAGAATACGTTTAGATCATGGAGGCTCTCACTCCGGTTTTTATTCTGACAGGTCTTCCGACGGCTCTGCACCTCAATCTCGTCTCTTATAAAACGCAGGTTTGACACTTCTCCCACAAGACTGTAGTTGAGTTGTGGAAGTGGAAGGGTTTTGAGACTATCAAATACAGAAAGAATGACCATGTCTGTTGTGTTGATACTGGCCCGAGACAGCTCAAATGCAGGTCAAACGGACAGGTTGAGGTGTGTGTGTGGTAGGTATGGGCTTACAGGGAAGCTGTCCATGGGTATCCACTGAGAATCTTTCTGAATAGCTCAAAAATGGCTCTAAAGTTGTACATTTATGTGTTGATAATAAACAAAAGAAGAAGAAGAAGAAGAAGAAGGGGAGGAGGAGGAGGAGGAAGAGGTGGCCACAAACCACAAAGCAGACTCTTAATGATAGAGAACAAACTGAGGATTGATGGAGGGAGGTGGGTGGGGATGGGCTAGATGGGGGATGGGCATTAAGAAGGGCACTTGTGATGAGCATTGGCGGTTGTATATAAGTGATGAATCACTGGTTTCTACTTCTGAAACCAATATTACCTTATAGGTTAACTAACTTAGAATTCAAATGAAAACTTGAGAAAAAAAATAAAAAGAACACCATTAAAAAACTAAGTTTAGAATTCATGAAAAAGGCTTATGATCATCGTATTAAAAAAATAAAACAGTGGCAGGAAATACAGTGACATTATTCTCAGTGACATTATTCTCTTAACGATGAAGTGTTGATTCTAAATGGTTTAGCCTTTTAAAAAATAGATGTTTAGAAAGTTTCATGAACTACCATTTCACTTATACTGACTGATAAAATTTGGAATCTAGCACAACAATCATTTTATTATTTAGGTAATTATCTAAACAACGTTTCACCAACCTGGACCACTTGGACATGAATTCAAATGTGAGGTAATTTATTTCATAACCTGGAAGAAAAAAAAACCTAACAAATTTAATTAGCCTAACACAAATGCTTACTTTCTTCTTTTTGTCAGGAACTTGAAAACAGTAAGCATAGTATGAATAAAACTGTGTGAGCCTCGAACCTCATTTCTTCCGGCCAGAGAAACCTCTTCAGGGAACTTTTTATACCAAAAACATGAATTTCCTTATTTAAAATATACTTTTAATTTCAAATTTTCCTTTTGAAAGAGAGCCTTTCGTCTTTGTTTTTTCTATACACATGGAAGCACATAAAAACAACACACACAGAATTTTCTACCTCGTCTATCTGTTCAGTAAGCCTACGGTGTGGAGAAATAGTAAGAGCCCTGTGAGATGCCATCTACTTGAGGCAGAGGGGAAGATGAGGCAAAGGACGGATTATGAGATGGAGCCTTGAATGAGGACAGCACATGAGGAAGCCCAGCGCACTTCCTAAGAAGAGAGAGCCCAGTTTGCTCGGGAGTTTTTCCAGCAGTCTGCACAAAGACGGAAATGCGATCAGGTACATGAGTCATAGTTCATAAAATAACGGCAGAACAACCGCTCTGGCAAGGAGCTGTGTTCCGTTTCAGAAATTGCTCACTTCAGTTGAATATTCTCACCTCAAGTTGGGCAAGAGCCTGGACTAAGTGAGTTTTTGGAAGGAACCAGAAAAGTTATCTTTCCTCTACGAAGCACGGTCCGTTAGACTCTGTGAGTAAGTAGAAATCCAGAGAGCTTGATATTTATCGGCCCTATCTGACGCCAGTTTTAAAATTATTTTTCATATCTGATAAAATTACCTCTTCAATGACACGAGGGGAGAATTTCAAAGCTGGTACTACACGATAGGTAGAGGGAAGAGAGGAATTAAAACATATTTTTAAAAATATTTACAGAGAGCTAAAAAGGAAGCAATTCAGACCATGCCTTACCTGAAATAGTGGTAAATAATTTAATATTCCCAAATTCTTAACCAATTTGAGGTCGGGAAGGAGGCAATCTCTAAGAATACCTCTACTTTTGACTTTAGCATAACTTGTGTGGTAGAGCCACGAGTTTATGCCGAGGATCCCTCCTCTAGTCTTCAGGAATCAGTCTGACTCTAGGGCAGTCATGTCTCTTTTCTTGCAAGATGAGAGGAAATCAAAATTAGCGGTTTTGAGAGGGAAGGTAGGAGCTATTGGCCACCTGATCACACTGTTGCTAATCACAGCAGCGTACTTGGGCTTTCACCTGCAAAACGCCTTTGGTAAAATACATTTTCATGGACTAATGGCAGACGCTATATTTCACCACCAGATGGCAGCAGTGCACTCTGGAAAAATGGTGCGGCCAAGGACGCTTTTTCTTTGTTTTCTACCCACTAAACTCTCCGCTAGGTGACAGCAACATGAATATAATTGGAATAGCCATTAATGGGTTATGTAGAAAACAATTTCATTTCTTCTTTTAAATCTGAGAGCAGCACTTTAAAACAGGATCCACAGTTGGAATGTTTTTCTCTAGAAAATTACCAGACTATGTGCTTTTAGGCCTCCCACACACTAACCTAATATCCAAAAAACAAAACAAAACACAACAAAGCAACAGAATAAAACTTTTGTGGGGAGCATCTTCTAAAGAGCCCGGGAAAGATCACTGTTTGAAACCATTATCACTGAAGAATTTGGGGAGCCCAGACTTCCTCACCCAATTTAGAAAAAAAAGTAGTGACTAAAACAGTCATTTTTTGAACATAATAGTAATTACTATTTATTGACCACCTATTATGTACCAAGGATTGTACTGAAATGCTTTAAAAATACGTTCACTGAATCTGGATCAGAGGTTGTTTTAAAAAGCCCAGATTTGAACTTAAGCCTGTTTAGGGCCATCACCTCTGTATTTTCCATGACCTCATGCTTTTTCTGCTAGAGCCATTTTCAAAACCCATACTGAAGGAGAAACTGGAATGGCTTTCACGGTATGATTTTGAGGGCACACAGGAATATACTGACTCGTCTTTTGACTTTCCCTTTCATGTAGATGCATCACATTAATCCAATGAGGGATAACATATTTTGATTCTATAGTTACACTGAAGGCTAAACGTGAAGATTGGTTTGGGAGCAATGCAAAGTAATAAACACATCATGTTGAAATCTAAATGACTGCTAGCTAGCATCATGGATGAAAAGCAGAGGAGGGCTGGAGACAGCAGGGGGATGGATGCCAGGCTCCTGACTGGGCAGAAGAGAAAGGTAATGAGATGGGGGCAGGGGCCAAGAAGTTGAGGCAGGCAGGTTGACACAGCTGTCCTGTGGCTATCCCTGCTGAGTGCCCTTAGAGAGCCTTACCTGTAAGTGACCCTGGACAGCTGGTTGTAACCTGGTGCAGCACAAATACTTTCCACGTGTAGCAGAGACCTGAACATGGTTTGAATCCCTTAGAGGCGAACTTTGGGCAGGCTTCGCAAACTGGGTTAATAGCAAGAGGTTGTCTGCCAGGCACCCACAGTGAGCGGGCCTGCCCTTGGAAGTCCCCAGGACCTTTGTTCTTAATTCAGTTCTAAATTGGATGACAACGTATTATAAAGGAGGAGGGGAATAAGAAGTCAAGTACTACAAATATGGCTCAGACTACCGTTGTGCACAATGATTCTATTGTACGGTAAAGCTGCACTTCAATAATTTTTATTTCAGGTAACTCTAAGAGAAATACAGTAGAATGGTGTGCTAGTCCCAAAGGGCCAAAGCTGATGAATGGGAAGAGGAAAAGGTCCCTTTTCTGTTTTATGCACTCAACAGTGTGGGGGTGGGAGTGGGGGTAGTCCTGAAAGAAGAGAAAGGAGTGGGCGAGTGACGTAGGGTCCAATGTTCTAGGAAAAAGCTAAGGGAGGTGACTTGATTCTCTATCTGTGGCCAGAATCATGTCCCTGGTTATCTGTAGGCAATGTCAGGTACCTCAGGGTACCGATAAACTAGCACATACTAGTTGCAACAGTTGTCCTTAACTATGCAACTACTTACTAGGACCCAAGTATTGTTCTTATCTGGCTCCTGTTTAGTCCTTAGGCAAGCCCCACGGGGGAGCTGATTCTTATCCTTTCTCAGAGACAATAACTTGCCCAGGGTCCCACAGTTAGCAGAAGACAGGATTCAGATCCCATTCTCTCGGCTGTATTTCCTCTGCTTTTGGAGGGCCTTTCTCTGAGGCCATGGCTGGTGATACATACTCACTGAGAGCCACCAGAGGTCACACTAGCCAATGCGCATCAATTAGTAAGCAAGATTGGCTGGAAAGGTAATTAATTTTGGGGTGCCTGGCTGGCTCAGTGGGCTAAGCATCCAACTTCGGCTCAGGTCATGATCTCACAGCTGGTGGGTTCAAACCCGGCATTGGGCTCAGTGCTGTCAACTCAGAGCCTGGAGCCTGCTTCGGATTCTGGGTCTCCCTCTCTCTCTGCCCCTCCCCCACTTGTACTCCATCTCTTAAAAGTAAGTAGACGTTAAAAAAAACTAAAGAAGTGTAATTAATTCTATAACTATGGCCTGTTCAAGTTTAGGTGTACTGACAGTGCGACATCAAACTGAGGCATTAAAAAGGAATCCTGGGAAAATAAGAACGCGTTTGAGTCAAGCCCCTCCACCACCCCTTTTTTTCTGGCTTAAATAGGAACAAAACGAGATAAAGCAGCTTGAATCCAACGCAATAGATAGCACAACCACAAGTTTTTAACCTGTATATCTGGCAGCCAAAAAATGATTTGCTCAACTTCCTTCCTCCCTTCCTTCCTTCCTTCGAGAGAGAGAGAGAGAGGGGCACACGTGAGTGAGGGACAGAGAGAGAGAGAGAGAAAGACTCCCAGGAGAGGCAGGGAGAGAGGAAGAAATGGGGCTCCCCGGGCGAGCTACTCACGGGGGACTCAAGCTCAGGAACTGCCAGGTCATGACCTGAGCGGAAGTCAGGCACTAAACCGGCTGAGCCACCCAGGTGCCCCTGATTTGCTCAGCTGTCTTAGGGAGGAAAGGAGGGTGGGGGTGGCAAGGAGGTAAGACAAAGCTGCTGACAATTATTGGTGCGGTTTCGTTCTCTATTCTAAGTGTTAACTTTTGGTTGTATATGGTGACTTTCCTGTGATCCCCAGAAGTCCTGCCTCCCAAAGGAAAAAAGCCATTCTGGAATTCTTACAAATTTCGTAGAACAAAGGAGAGAAAGCCAGCTTATCTCCAGCAACATTTGTGTTCTACGAGACGATTACATTGAGCTGTACATTCAATCATACATTCATACTACTTGAACATGTTTTTCTGCGAATGTTTATTTAGAAAGATTTTTAAGAACTTTCAAGTGTCTGTGTCTGCGGCAGTTTCTTTAGGTGAAAAACATGCAAACGGTCACTATGAAAACCAAGATGCAGGCAACAAGGAGCAAAATCAGACCTATACGACAATATTTCGAATGCTTTTCTTGTTCCTCTTCCTTTTTCAGTAAGGTATCAAAACCGGGCGTGTACATGTCTCCCAACCAAAACCGTAGGTCATTAGGATTTTCCTAAAAAAAAAAAAAAATTACATAGGAGACTAGGATCAATCAGTGATCAGTCAGCATTACACACCACTTGATACAAACTCTCAGAGGTTTGAAGGCCAATAATCCTATTGCCCTGGGTGAAGCTTAAGGGTCATGGTTGCAGTAAGAGAGGCTAGGCTTCCCTGAATAGCATCATTATTTCTCATCAGCAATGGCTAGCAGTCGGCCGGCCAGCCTGCCCACCCTCTCTGCCTCTCTAGCCTCAGGGGTCGATGACTTACCTTCAGGCTAGCACTGCCAGGAGAGGAATGGCTCACGTATAGGGAGGTGGGTGGATACTGGTGATGGCAATACCATTCTTCGACCACATTGCTACTAGTTTCAATGTCCTGCTCTTAGAAAAGCTAAAATATTAAAGTAAAATTTGGATGAACTGTGCAGAAGGATAGATGATCTTGAAATCCTTGTCGAAATCCTCTCTTACATTCTGCTTGTAGTTTGCTCTGGTAACTAAATATGGGGTTTCTTTTCTCCTTTCTTACTGATAAAACTCTTAGTATTTTAGAAAAATGGGGCTGACCACAGGCACTTGGAATTTTATAGCCTGTAAGAGGTGGAAAAGTTTCAGAACATACGTTAGGGGCTCTTTCTGCTAGTTATGAGCTATGGATAAGGATGGCGATGAAGAAGTTGAATTCATGAGGTATAGAAAGAAATTCTAATGAGAACAAACGTCATGACTTCCAGAAACATCTCTTTAAAAACTTAGTGCTTGGGGCACCTGGGTGGCTCAGTCAGTTGAATGTCTGACTCTTGATTTCAGCTCAGGTCATGATGCCAAGGTCTTGGGATTGAGCCCTACGTTGGGTCTGCACTGAGCATGGAGCCTTCTTGGGATTCTCTTTCTCTCTCTTCCTCTGCCCTTCACCCATGCCCCACCCCTCTCATATTAAAAAAAAAAAAAACGTGCTGAAAAATGGTATCATGAGGTCTGTAAAAGCTCTGAGGTAACTGTATATGTGGAGGATGGTTAGGGAGGGGACTGACTCTGGTTTTAGTGAAGCAATACATCTATCATATTTACATTTGATCCTCTTAAACATAACTCATGGAATTTTCCAACAGAAACATTATTCCTCATTGCCAATGATGTTCAATCTCCTCAGCCGTACATTTGAACTTTTCTGTTTAGTGGTTTTGAGCCTTATTCTATTACTTACACTACAGTGCCAGCAACACTGGACTATCTACTGTTCTCACAAACTCTCTCACTTTCTTGTATTTGTGCCTTTTTTCTTGCTACTCCTGACAGAAGAGCTTCCCCACTCATGCAAACTCTCCATATCTTTTGGAATTTTACTCATTCTTCAAGTCCAGCATAAATTAACTTTTTCATGAAGCCTTTTTATAATCCAGTGTGGTTTTGTCCTCGTTTGAATCTGCATAGCACTTTCTACTATTATTACAAACACTATCCTCTTCCTCTATCTTGTTTTATAATTATGGTTTGTTACTTTGATCAGTTAGATTAACTATTTGACAACAGGGACAGGAATACTCATCTTTATAGTCCCTTTGCCATTCATGTGAACAACATGGAGGGGAGAAGAAGCTCTAGCATACAGTCAAGAAATGCTTGCAAAATAAAACAATACATTTTTTCCTAATCGTAGAAAGTGACTTCTTAAGCAGCCCAGTTATCCATTGATAGATGAATGAATAAAGATATGGTATATATATATATATATATATATATATATATACACACACACATTGGGATGGTATTCAGCCATAGAAAAGAATGTAACCTGCCATTTGCAAAAACATGGATGGAGCTAGACAGTATTATGCTAAGGGAAGTATGTAAGTCAGAGAAAGACAAATACCATATGATTCCACTCATGTGGTATTTAAGAAACAAAACAAACAAGCAAAGGAACAAGAGAGAGGAGAGAGAGAGAGAGAGAGAGAGAGAGAGAAACCAAGAAACAGACTCTTAAGTATAGAGAACAAACTGATGGTCACCAGAGGGGAGAGGAGAGGGGGATTGGGTTGGGTGACATAAGTGATGGGGATTAAGGAGTGCAATTTTCATCATGAGCACTGGGTGATGTATGGAACTGTTGAATCACTATATCGTACAACTGAAACCAATATAACTGTATTTTAACTACACTGGAATTAAAATAAAAACTTAATAAAAAAAAAGAGAAAAAAAGAAAGTGACTTCTTAGAGGTCCTGATCTTCAGACTCCTGATAAAAACAAAACAAAAGAAAACAAAACACAAGATTACTGTTGCTAGGGGGGAGTGTCTGTTATGGAAACTTCCCTGGAAAAAAGGCTAGATTAAGTAGATACATCAAATCTATTAGGAGATTAAAAAACCTCAAAGTCTCTGGACAAGAAGATATTTCAAGAGTGCACATAGGAGATTTTTAAGTGTAAGATTTTAAGGGGACGCAATGCTATCCCCTTTTCAACAGAAAGAAATCTTCAGGTGCTTAAGTTACGGGGCTCAGAGCAGATACACCTTGTTACGTGAAGGGTATATGGAAAATGTCAGGCCTCCCTGACCCTAAGGCAAACCGAGGCTGAGGAGGAATCTAGTAAAAAATACAGGGCCACCCTCCCTGATGTTCAGGTATGTCTAGATCTTCTATACACGTGACAGAGGACACCACCAGTGGGGCTGGGGTAGGAGTGCGGGTGGGCGGTGGGGAAAGAAAAACTGAAGTTGGGTTTAGGCTGGGTGAATGAGTTCATTGCATACTTTTCCTGTGTTGAAATGTTTTTGTTTTGTTTTGTTACTGAGACACAGGAAAATGTCCAAAATGTAAATCTGCAATCTTAAATCATTGAGTGGGCTTGGAATAAGGTGACCTTTGATGAGAACTGCCTTGCACAGTGCCTAAGACAGAGAATTTAATAAATATTTTTGAATAAATGCAGAATAGGGAATTCTTAAGTATTCATGAAATAAATGGTCATAAAACTAGGGGAAAACATACATAATCTGCCAAATTAACTTTGAAAAACCTTTTACCTTGTAGGTAAACCTTTCTGTATCACATCATTTCCTCCTCTCTACACTATACAGATGCCAGTAATTGCTGACACTGTAGAACTCAGAAGAAATCAATAAACATGTACTGACTAGGACAGAGAAAAGGATGCCAGATGCCACAATGATCTGACACCTGGACATTTGGGTCTAATGAAAAGGGGTGGTCGCCTAAACACACATTAAAAAAATTTTTTTTAATGTTTATTTATTTTTGAGAGAGAGAGACTGACAGAGCATGAGTAGGGGAGGGACAGAGAGAAATGGGACACAGATCTGAAGCAGGCTCCTGGCTCTGAGCTGTCAGCAGAGAGCCCGATGCGGGGCTCAAACTCATGAACTGTGAGATCATGACCTGAGCAGAAGTGGGATGCTTAACCGACTGAGCCACCCAGGCACCCTTATATCCATTTTTTAAAAAGGAAACTTCAACTGATCTTCTTCAGCAACTGAAAAAGGTGATTCTTTGCTTTGAGTACCTTCAGGTGTCCAGAAAGGTTTGTGTGCAGGGAATGCCTGTCATATTCTTCAACGGTCCATGAGGGGTTCTTTTTTCTTTCTTCCATAGCTTCCTCCAAACTTATGTCACCGTACAGTGGGTTATTCTTCAGAACAGAGGACAGGGATGGTGGGGGATGATCCGTAGCAACAGCACGCTGTGCACTGGGTCCTCTCATTCGCTGAGCAGTGATAGTCTTCTTCTCTCTCTGTTAGTAGGCACAGAGACAAGTCTCCTCTTACCAATGGGCCACTCACTGATGGCGGAGGATGAAACGTGAAATAACCGCCCCTGAAAATTTGCTGATTCTGCCTGGAACCCCAACAGATTAGGACAATGAACGAGGAAACGATTCTAGGATCTGGTCTGACCTAGAATCCTGTCCTTAACTGAGTTTTTTCTTTGCATGTGATCTTCCTCAGCTTTAGTAATCATTCACTAAAATGCTATTTTATCACTACAGAGAAAGAACGCTGTCCTTTAATTTCGATCGCAGAATTCTGAACAAAGCCAATTTCTTTTCCAGCTCACTTGCACTGAGATTTAATAACATTTTACTTCTTTCTATTTGTGCATTCCACGACCGATAAAAATAATATTTAGCATTGCTGGATTAATCCAGCAAAGTGAAGATTACAAACATTTTATAGATGTGCCTTGGCTTTTACAAAAACTCTCTTGGGACTCCTGTTTCAGGCAGTTTGGAGGACGGAACAGCATCATATTCCTTTATATGTGTACAGACCAGGTGGCTATTAGATGGCTCTAATATTGACTTGCAGATTTTTTAGATCTTTTTTTATTGAAGCAAAATATACAATAGAAAATCGCACATATCATAAATGTATAGCTCGATAAATTTTCACAAACCAAATAAACCCGAGACGCTACCAAGAAACAGAGCACCTACCAGCACACCTCACTCTGCCTTGCCCTTCCCCTGCCCAAGGACAACCAGTGTCCCAAGTTTAACAGTGGACGCCAGTTGTGTTTTTGTGTCTGATCTGACCTTCAGATTTGTATTTTGCTTTTTTTTTCTTTCTTTCTTCTTATGGATACAAAAGTATCATGGAGGTAGAAAATATTTCCATTGAAATTTGTTCATTGGTTAAATAAAGTTGAGAAGAAACAAAAGCTTATAGAGTAATGCCTCAGTTATCATGGGGCTTCAAGGGAGAGGAATTTCACATAAGTTAATTTTCAGAAAACTTAGGGTTAACCCTTGAAAGCTAGTGACACATTTCACTAATTTACAGCAATTTTTTAATGCATATGTTTCACATATTTCAGACTTCCTAAACAGGTTCAATAGCAATTGATATTCCTCTTAGTCATCTTTATTATCACCATTATACTGATTCCTCAGCATATATTGGGGTATATAGGTCACATTGAATATGTATTTATGTAAGCTAAATTGTAAACTAATTTTACATATAGTTTCCTTCTGAAATGGCTGATAAGCCAAAAAAAATCATCTAGGTAAAACCATTCACATTCTCTTCAGCCTTACATTTCCCTAATTTTCTTAACCCATACATTTTTGACATGCTTAGCGGTCAACTTGGAGATCTTCTCTGAATTTATTATGTTGTTGGTCTGAAAATCAATTTATATTCTACAATACTGAAATTTGCAATGAAATAATACATCATCTTGACTTAGCATTTGTCTTTAAGATGGATGACCTCATAAAACATGTTTCTGAATTTGATATGAAAACAATTTGATATGAAATTTAGATCATTTCAGCTTAGCATAATTCTGACTCAAGGCTTTTTTGTTTTTTTTCGAGAATAGATATCTTTGATCATCTTTGAGAGGGATAATTCTTTGGACACTGACAAATTTGCTTTGTCAGTTCTCTTGCCTACTAGACTATTCTTTGAGCTTCTTAAATAAGAAAGCTCTGTAAATGAGGAAAATACAGTTTGGGGGGCCAGGAAAAAATAACAGACTCTATTACAGTGTATAAAGACCCTGAAAAACTAACAGGCACAAGATAAAAATTAATCAGACCTATAGTGTAAAAAGAACATGCAAACCCTTAATTCTAAACCATATTCTTGGAAGTCTGGGGTTTATCTTACTACATGGTGCCATTTATTTTTCTGTTGCATGACAATTTCATGTATGAAGGCATGTGAAGGGAAAACTAATAGAATATTTTTACTAAGGTATATAATAGAATATTCTTTACTAAGAATATGATAGCAATATAAAAATACTAATGATGGTTGAGGTTCATTCACATTTTGATAATTTTTCTCAAATAGCCTAAGGGAAAAAAAAAGCATGTATTTGATTCTAACTCTCGACCCCACTAGATTATATTTACCAAAGGAAAATTCAACAGTAATTCTATTATTTTAGCCATATGGACTCTACAATAATTTGTATTTTAAAATATTTAAGGAAAGTAACATTTCAAAGCTTACCTGGACTTTTCCGTATCACCATTACTTTGTCCATTTATCTTTTATACGCTTAAATCATTATTTACAACATTTATATATAAGTAAACTATCAATCAGTAAAATTAGTGAAATAGAGTGCACGTTGAGACAAACAAAAACTGAGAGTATACAATTAATAGACCAATAAAGAAAGAGCCTCTAAAAAAACTGTACTCCAGAAAGAAGAAACTTGATAATAAAAGGAAAAATTAAGAAGAAATGCCGAACAAAACAAAACAAAACAAAAAGGAATATGGAAAAAATATTGATAAGTCTATCTATCTCTCTCTCTATATATCTAAGTAAGTATTGATTTTATGGTAAAACAGAGATAATAATCACCAATTTGGGAATTTAAACAATTTTTAATTTATTTACAATTTTTTTTTATTTTAGAAAGAGGGCAATAGCATGAGTGGGGGAAAGGGGTAGAGGGAGTGGAAGAGAGAGATGGACAGAGGGGGAGAGAGAGTTTTAAGTAGGTTCCACACTCAGTGCAGAGCCCAGTGCAGGCCTTGATCCCAAAACTCTGGGATCATGATCTGAGCTGAAATCAAGAGCAGGATGCTCAACCAACTGACCCACCCAGGCACCCCTACTTTGTGAGTTTTTGAATAAGGGATAACTAAGTCACTTGACAGTAAAATTTAACACAAATATTTTTTATTAGAACATTTTAAGAAATCAGGTTAGTGAGAGGATAGAAATCTTAGTAAAAAATTGAGAAAGAATCCATAGTTTCTAAATCAGTACAGCAATAGAAAAAAAGATAAAGGAAACTTGATAATAAGACAATAAAATTGAAACCAAGAATGGGGGAACTTCAGCAAAATAGAACAATTTTAGAAATAATCATGTTAAATGTAAATAGACTAAATTCTTTATTTAAAGACAGAGATTGTCAGGTCAGATTTTTAAAATTAAATGAAATTATGTAATATTTATAAGAGGAGTACCTAAAATATAAGGACTCAAAAATGAGAGTGAAAGAATGTGAAAAGATATACTGGCAAATGAAGAAGAATGGGAGCTATGTATTGTGGTGACTGGTTAAATGCCTATGAATTTTATCCTCTTCTCCTAAGCATAAAGGATGGATGACTGTCTTTCCCAGTCTGGCCTGAAGTTAAATTGGGGCCAGCTAAACCACCTCCAAGCCTGGCCCCTGAAATCTTCCACAAGATTTTTGGCTCATTTTCCATTTTTGTGTCACTGTTAAGTAAGGGTTCTGTGATGGCAGAACTACAGGATGAAAGAACTTGAGGCCATGGGTTATTGCTTGAAAAAGAGCTGCCTCTAAAATCCACCTGCCCTTTTTTAAATTTGTCGTGAGCATGAACATTCTTTTTAGTTACTGGTATTTTGTGGGGTTATGTGTTAGCACAGCCTAGTCTATCCTCCCTAATAAAGTAGTAGATCTTGAAATTCCACAAACATGTGGCATGGACTTGCAGCCAAAAAGTGGAAAGGGATGAGAGAAACATCAGAAGCTGGAATGATGGTTATTCATATCCTATAGGAAAAATTTTTTTTTGCATAAATGTCATTTGTTGTAATTTGGAATCTAATCACCTGTAGCTCTAGGAGAGATACTTGTGAAATAATCAGAGAATTCATGTACATATAATGACATTACAATAATCATAGCATTAATGTGCTACAAGAAAGAGATGAGATTAGAGACAGCTGCACAGTTGGAAAGAAGAAAGAAAGTAGAGGGGAATCTAGGCATCTAGAAATGTGATGCCTTCTATTGTTGAAAGTCTGTTTGTAGATCTCAATACTAAAACACAGAATTTTTTTTTTTTTTTTTTTTTTTTATTTTTGGGACAGAGAGAGACAGAGCATGAACGGGGGAGGGGCACAGAGAGAGGGAGACACAGAATCGGAAACAGGCTCCAGGCTCCGAGCCATCAGCCCAGAGCCCGACGCGGGGCTCGAACTCACGGACCGCGAGATCGTGACCTGGCTGAAGTCGGACGCTTAACCGACTGCGCCACCCAGGCGCCCCCAGAATTTTTTTTTTAAAGCATTGAGTAAAAAATACCTATTGAAATTTCTCAACTGAATAAAATGACTCAAGATGAAGATCATGCTAGGCTGTGCTTTCATAACTGTTATCCCTGAGAGCCTCTATGCGGTTGTCACTGACTCTAAAAATACAGAAATGGAGGCAGAAAAGCAAGGCATTACAGCCTATTTGAGAGCTATGTCTTCAAAGAACGTAGGTGTGTTTACTGACATAAAAGTGACTGCAAGTAGTCAGTTATGTTAGGTAAGATACATTAATAAATAGCTTCCTAAATTCTGTAAAGAATGTATTACCAAAGAAATCACAAGCCTACACCTAAAAGCTTTTAAATATTTAAAATTAAAATAAAACAAAAGAAAACAATGACAATAATCCTAGATTTCTAAATGTCCTTGAGCAGGAGTAAACTTTGAAGTCTATCCTTGAAGCAGGGTCTACTTCTGATGTGGCAAAAGAGAAAAGTGAACAAGGAGATGCTTCCTAAAGAGTGTAATCAAGGACTATAGAAAACAATGCATCAGAAATCCTTCTAAAAAGCAGAATCATGTCCTAATCAATCTTCCATATCCTCAAAGAAGGAGGCCATGCAAACTACTCCCATGGGATCTCAGAATTACTTTGGAATAGTGACGGCCGTGTCTTTAATTTTTCCCATTCAGAAAGGGAGAGTTTATATATATATATGTGTGTTATTTATATATTGTGTACATATATAATATATGTTATGTAAATATGTTTAACATATAATATAATATAAGTGTATTTATATATGTATATGCACTATATATATACTGTATATATATATATATATATACACACACACACACACACTATATATATATATATATGTATATATATAGTGTAAATATATTTGACAGAATGATAAACTGTGGCAAAGCCTAACTAGCAAATCCATTTCTTCTTAAGGGCATATAACAGCAAGGACATATGACTAACAACTCATGGTTGACCCCTAAAATCCCTTGAAAGATTCCTGGGTTACTCTCTTTCCAATGTTCAGACCTATGGAGATTCTGATATAGTAAATCCTCAAAGGAACAGTCTGGATTCCACTTGGAAGCCAGACCTTTAGGACATCTACATCACCCACATCAGATTTTGTGAGAGATACATTTTATTGTGTTAACTCACTAAAATTTGTTTCCATAACATAACTTAGCCTGACTAACCACTAAGAAAGTATATATTTAGCAGACAAAATAGGTATTAAAATAAAATACTTTGTTAGTTACAGAGAATTGCTATAAAGTGAATAAAGACAGATATCATCAGTAAAATATAACAATTCTAAACTTGTATGTATCTAATAAAATAGTATCAAAATTTATAAAGCAAAACTTGACATAATTACAAGGAGAAATTTATGCAGAGAATTTTTATCAAGCAGACAAAACAATTACTAAAGATAAAGGATTTGAGCAATAAAACCGAGTTTGATCAAGTCACATATACTGACGTCTTCATTAAACAACTGAATACATTAATTTTAAAATATACACTGGATATTTACAAAAGTTGATAATGTACTAGACTTTAAAACAAATTTCAAAGACTCAGTATTATATGGATTGTGCTGTTTGAACACAGTCAACTTAGTTAGAAATTTGTATATTTATATCAAAAAGTTAAAGTACCACGTTTTGTAGAAAACTAAACCCACACTTCAAAGAAATAATGGAAATTAAAAATTTAGAATAGAATTGAAATGGAAAATGCTACATTTGTAAAATTGTTGGGTGGAGTTGAAATGGTATTTTGAGGGAGTATTACAAAAATATTTTCCTGCATTATAAAAGCAGAATGAGAAAATGAGGTAATAAGAAACAATAAAGATAGAAGTAGATATATTACATTGTATGTTAACTGCAATTTAAACAAATAAAAAAGATAGTAGAAATCAATAAATATTACAAATTAAAAAACAAATAGAGAGGATGAACAATGTTGAAAACTATTTCTTTGGAGAGGCTAAAAAGATTAAAACATCTCTGGCAATACAGCTCAGGAAAAATAAAAAGACACAAATCCAGTGTTAGAAATGTAAAGAAACAATGAAAGAGACGTAGCAGAGATTAATAAATGTAATAGGAGGATAATATGAGCAACTTAAAAACTTTATATGCAACTGGGCAGTTTCCCTCATAATATAACTTATCAAACTTAATTAAGAAAAAAAATAGGGGGGCTTGGGTGGCTCAATCTGTTAAGCATCTGACTTAAGCTCATGTCATGATCTCATGGTTCATGAGTTTGAACCCCGTGTTGGACTCTGTGCTGACAGCTCAGAGCCTGGAGCCTGCTTCGGATTCTGTGTCTCCCTCTCTCTCTGTCCCTACCCCACTTGCACTCTGTCTCTTTCTCTGTCTTTCAAAAATAAATAAACATTGAAAAAATTTTAAGCAAAGAAAAAATAGAAAATGATAATAAACCTGTGATAATTTGATTAATTGAATCAATAACTTAACATCTACCCCAAATTGAAAATTATCAGGCCAAGAAAATATTGCAGTCAAATTCTACTGGATATGTCTGAAACAGATCATTTATATTTTGTCAAACACTTCCAGAAAATAAGAAAACAAGGAATACTCCCCAATTCACTTTATGAAAGCTTGATATAAACTCCAGACAAAGGCAGTAAGTAAAAGAAAAGGTAATTTAATTATAGGACAATTTCTCTTATAAGCACAATGCAAAAGTCATGAATAAGCTATTGCTAAAAAGAATCCTACAATACATATAAATTATACATACCAGAATAAGATTTATATCAGGAAATAATTTTTACCTGGAGGGTGATTTAAAATTAGAAGATGAATGTAACTCATCACATTAACAGAAAAAAAATACAGAATTTTACAACAGATTCTGAAAAAGATTTTGAAAACATTCAAACGTCTTTAAAGCAAACTTTCCTAACCACCTGGGAATAGTAGGGGATCTTTAAAAATTAATTAAGAGAATCTACATAAAACTTCCAGGGCATAGTTTACCAAATGGCTGGAATATTAGAAACATTTGTTTTAGTTTCAGAATTAATACAAGGATGTCAGTAATCACAAACATTCACATATTATTTCAGTGGAAGCCCTAAGCAATACAATAAGAACAGAAAAATAAATAAAAGGAATAGGGTTTTAAATAAAACAAAATAGCGGATAGCATGATTAGCTGTAGGGATGTTTACAGTCAAAATAAAAGAGATTTAACACTATTCCTGGATTTAAGACTAATATACAACAATTAATAGTCTATAAAAATCAATGACATGCATGAGTAACACTTTATTATGAAACATGATTTAAAAGGTTCTAGTCTTAAAAGCAATGGTGCTATAAATATTTAGATATACACCTAACAAACTTTATGAAAACTTCTATGTGGAGAATTATAAGATATCATTGAAGGGCCATATGAAGAACTGAATAAATAAAAAGATATACCATGTTTATGGATTGGGAGAATCAAGATTATAAAGATTTCCGTTTTTCCCCAATTTAATCTGTACATACAACGAAGTCCCTTTCATAATCATAAATGCCTTGCAAACAAGGCATTTTGTTTATCTATTATTTGTGGGTATACAAACAAAATCAGCTCCCCAGTGACCCCAGGAATTCTGTTTCCCAAATTGCTAGAATAAATTTTCACCAACCCCTCAAAATTTTCAGGATAAAATTTAAAATCTCAGACAACAATTACCAAACCTTTGTTGTCTGACACAGGCCTTTCTTGAAACTTGTTTCCTGCCTTCTCCTCCACCTAACCTCCCACACATGCTATTGTAATACTCAGGGCATCCTTAATAAAAGCTTTAGTGCAAGAGGCATTTGGGTCTGATCTGAGAGCAGTATGATGAGGCAGCTTAGGTGTTGTTTCTGGCAGCACACCATCCAAGGCTAAATTCCAGACCCCACTGGAGATTTTGTGAGCTGCATAAATTTAGCATAACTTGATAAATCATATTCTGATATTTGCAAGTAAATCCCTGAACAACTGAGTGGTGCCCGTCAATCTACTTCCTAGATAATAATTTAAGAGCCTCAAAGGCTCTTCCCCAAATATAGGCTTAAAAATGGGAATCTAATGCATATGCAGGGCATTCTTTTCAGAACGCTAATTGGAGGATTAGGAATAGAGACATTTTTAGAGAAGGCAAAACAGATTTCAGGGACCTGTCCAGAGACAGATCATTAAGTACAATTAGAGTATGCAAACAAGCAAAACAAAACAAAACAAAAAACTGAGATGGAAGAGACATTAGAACATAGGGGAAAAGATAGCTCTTAAGACTGTAACAAAAAGCGAGGAAAATGACTAGGAAATAAACCCAGGAAATGACATTGCCTAGAAATCAAGGGAAGAGCAACCTCTTATCCTTGGTCTTTTGCTCCAGCTCACAAGTTTAGCATGGAATGCTCTTGGGTTCTGAAAAAGATGTGATGGAAGCCAGGAAAAGATAAAACAAAGAGATTAGTTTGAAATGACTCTGAAGTCTGACTGCTAATCAAAAAAAGGGGGGGGGCACTACATTATCTGAAACAAAACATATTTTATCATTTAAACTAAAAAAAAATCACCCTTTTCCTTTCATTACCTCGTTTTATAAAGCGATTGGCAGAAATATTTAGAATACAATTCCACATGCCTTCATCAGATACATGCCCCAAATTATTTTAACAACCAGAAACGTTAGATTTTGGCGAACATTTGTTCATTGCACTGAGATGAAATTTATTGTGAAGCTTCTTTGCTTCTCTACTGAAAGAATTTAAGAAAGAGTAAATATAGTAGAATCAAGAAATATATGCTCATACTCTCTCCCTGCAAACATGGATGACCTGTGTATTTGCCCGGCATGGAATTCACAGCGTCCTGAACTATAGGCATGCGTGAGAACGAGTGCTTGCTTTTCTATATGCCCACAATTGCTTTCACATGTAATAATGGCTTAAAGAATTTCCCCTGAAAATGTTATGTGAATTTTTATAGAAAAGCTTTGAGATGGATAAGAATATGCTGCATATAGTTAGGAATTCAACTTCACATTCGGGATTATGAGATCTGTGTTTTAACTGCTGAATCACCACTAATTTTGAAGGCAATTGTTGTTAGGTTAAGTCATTTGACATTTCGTGATGTAGTCTGAATCCCAAACACCACGCACCTGGGTGGTGTGAGACCCAGCGGTAAACTGACACAACTCTGAAGTCTGTGTACATTTCGTGTGAGTAAAAAATCTACTGCTTGAGTTATGGATTCACAGATGTATTGACTATATTCCCTAACACCACCATCTACACACAAGCACATACACCCCTCCATCCACACTATAAATAAAAAAATGCAAGTAGTATTATCTACTGTTTTGCAATGTCTAATGAAAGGATAATTTCAACACACACAACAGACTGCTGTCTAACAACAACAACAACAACAACACCACACGTTTCTTAAACTTTTATGGGAAATATTTCCTCTCAATTGTTTTACCTCATGTTATTTTACTTTTTCTCATTTTAAAACAAATATGTAAAATTAATATTATTCTAGTTTTTCAAGTGAAAATATTGAGGCATGAACCAAGTAAGAGCCACAATAGATGTCTCTTAAAGTGGCTTACTGTGGATGTGAGACAAGAAACCAGGTTTCCACCCTCTTTATTCGATGCTCTTCCTGTTGGTTTAATGCATCCCCAGCAGACTGAGGGTTTTAAATTAAGAACTTCTGACAGTGCCACCTTATGCACCCTTAACGCCTCAAATGCACCTGATATACTTTGTGCCTTCTTCCAGGTATCTCTACAGCTACTTAAAACTTTAGTAAGTCCTTTATTTTAGGTATTTATTTTATCCCACAAATATATCACTCCTGGATTTTTTAAAATAACAGCTAATGAGAGAAGAACTACTTATTCACATATTGCAAATTAAAGTAGTAAATACAAATAATTGTTAGTCCTAATTTGTGTCATGGCTACCCAGCCAACTGAATTTGTAAGATTTATTTCCCCTCACCCTGTTATTTCAATAGTAAATTAGCCTTTATTCTGTCATTTTAACGTTATTTTAGGGTCAAAGGATAATTAAATCGAGTTCATGTGCAGTTTAAAATTACAAATAACAGGGGTGCCTTGGTGGCTCTGTTGGTTAGGTGTCTGCCTCTTGGTTTCTGCTCCGGTCATGATCTCACAGTTTGTGAGTTCGAGCCCCACATCAGGCTCCACGCTGACAGTGCAGAGCCTGCTTTCCTCTCTCTTCCTCTCTCTCTGCCCCTCCCCTGCTCACTCTCTCTGTCTCTCTCTCAAGAATAAATAAATAAACTCAAAGAACAATTAAAAAAATTACCAATAACATATCTAAAGACATTCATAGCAGATTTTTACCTCCTTGTTTTTTTGTTAAATAACCGCTTCAACTCATCAGGGCCTACCTATTGAGAAAGATGCCCCTTAAAAATTGGATGCATTTCATTCAGGTTTAGGAACAACATTCAACAGAGCTTTAAACTGTGAAGATTCCCGTGAAGGAAATAGGTCAACTCCAGTACCAAACAAAAGATGTTAGATTGATACGTTCCAACCTCAAAGGAATTTATTGGATATGTTTTCTTCTACTAAACTTCATAGCATAGGAGGGCCAAGGTTTTCTGAACTGATTTTTGAGTCATTTTATTCCGTGGCATAAACAATGAGGAGGAATTTATTGTGTTTAACTTAAAACACGAAAACAATAACCAAAAAGGTGTGTATGGTGGGGGGAAGAGTTTTGAGGATTCCAAAAGGGAAGGATGCAAAATTTTTTAAAAAGTCAGTTGTCATAACAGGCTGCCTTATGATGGAAATAAATTAAAACCCTTGTAGGTGGAGGAAACACTTACATAATCATTTGAGTGTACTTGATTTTGAATGATCTCATGATAAAGGTCCCGAGGAGCCCACAAACACACCACAAAGGAGTCACTTTACACCAGGACTCATGAGTAGCAACTGTTTCTTAAAAGAAAACAAATTTCTGTTCAGGGAATTTGAACCACTCCAAAGGACTTAATGACTTGCAGGGGTTTGTAGGTCAGTCACATCTGTTCTGAAATGAAATGCTTCTTCCTGTTTCTAAATTGACTAACCCTTAACCCCATTAGCCCTCACGTCTTAAAACAAAGATTATTCCTGTTTCTTGAGCCTTCCAACAGTCAGGGCCTTTATGTTTATTCCAGCACATGGAACTCATCACAGTTTTATTCCTGTCTTTTGGTCAGCAAAAAGAAGGAAGGTGCAAAAGAAGAAAGCGAAAAAATAAAGTGTGCACTGGGTTTTAAGGTCTGATTGTTATGTCTTGTCTACATGGATACCTGCAGAAAATAAGAGTATCTAAAATAAAAGGGAAGAGTTCCCTCTATTTTGTTTTCCTTCAATCATTGGGTTTCCATTGTTATGCTGACTCTTCTCTGCAAGAAATGAAAGGGAGCCAGCCTACATAAGGCAAGAGCAAGTTCCCCAGTGGTCTCAGAGGCTGTGTTTGAGTCCCTTTTTAAGCTTCTGCTGCTTTGGGCTTAGAATGCACCAGAAGAGAGAGGTAGATTTTCCCCCCAGAGTCTTATTTGCAAAAGTAACAAGTGGTTTGAAAAATTCTGAAGGAAAGGAGTAAAATGAAAACTAGGCAATAAAATGAGGACGGGCTGCAAAGCTAGTGCTTGGCGGAAAATGAATGTTTGCAGGAATTCACATATTTTATAAAGTGATCAGAGAGTTTCCTTATGTTAAGGAAGAGAGAAAGACCTTTTTAATATTGCAAGGGCAGCCACCTTGTACCGTGTTCCCTACAGCCTTCCCCCCACCGTCCCTGCACAAATAAGGAAATAATAGGTAGTGAGAAAGAACTGACCCTCGCCTGGGGGCTTTATGCTGTCCTGGACTTTACCTGTGAGTACACGAGGTTTTGCCAGTGCTGGGCGGCAGGGTGATTCCCACCTGGAAACCTCACCAGGCTGGCCTGAAGAAGAGCTGAGTTCCTCATGAAAGACTTCACATCGAGCCGCAGGAATTTGTCAGGATGGTTGTTATTTGGCAAAACAGAGAGATCCATGTCTCCCCTCGTCTACGGTGGAAAACAAAGGTAAGTGAGGCTGCTTCTGTCAGACTCGTCCATTATTAATGAGCCTGAGGATGCTCCGGTTGGTATCTGAAACCAGGTCTCTCAGCTACACGGGGGAGCTGTTCTCGAAATGATATGCTGACGCTCATAGACAATGCAGCGCCCTGCCTTGCCTTTCACACACAGCACGCCAACACACGCACACACACACACACACACACATACACACACACACACACACACATACACACACGCATGCACACACACGCATTTTGGAGGCTTAAAAGAGACAGATGAGGTTGTACTTGTTAAATTACACAAAATGCCAAAATTAGATATATAGCGCTTAATGTCTCTCCATACAGGGTCAGACATAACGGTTTAAGAGGAACTAGTCTTTGGATAAAGGCTGCCAGAATTTCAGTGTCACAGGCCATAACTGGAGCACATGAGATATCACCCGTAAGGAAGAGATTTCTTAATTTTTCTCTCTGAACATTGCCGACCTAACACAGCTGATTTGGCCCTGCCAATGCAGTCTCCCATATGATATGCAGGATCTTGTTTCTCCTCCTGTTTTGACTCCCAGAGTCTCAAGCTCACATGAAACCTGACCACTTTTAGGTTGTCAGCTTTGGTCTGAACTGAGAAATGGCAAGAATTTTGCTGTTATAGTTTGCTACAGGAATTCAGCGCCCCAATCTACTGCCTTGACCCATATGCTATCCAAGGTCCCGTTGCCTCTGTTCCTGGCTGTATAAACTCCTTCTGTGTGCTTTGGTGTTCACACAGCACATTGGGAACCAAAGGGGAACATGTCTGCTGGGTTTGGATGATGTGCTGTCCTAAGTGAACCCATCTGCCGTTCAGGGAGCCAAGGTGGGAGTGAGGCTGAGGACCCTGTATTAAGCCAGGAAGTAATGATGCCTTTAATGGAGATAAGCTCTCACATTTCAAGTCACTCTGCCTCAGGCAACCCATGCTTCTCATTGGGAAAGTATGGATTTCCATCTAGAATAAGAGGAATACTTTCCCACCGTGAGAAGGCAAAGGATAGATGCATCAGCAGTTTTAAAAAGACATAGGTTGTTTGTTATGTGTGCACCTCTGTAAACCCATCTGATTCAGCAGGAAGGTTTCTCTTCCAGGGGTAAATGGGGTCACATGTGGAATGTATCAGCACCAGATTTCAGAAGAGTGCCATATAGCTTATAAGAACCAGCAGCCAGGATGTTCTCAAATTGAGCAAGACACTAGAGAGTACTTACCTTCTTTATAGCAATAAACATGAGGGAGTTTAAAAAATCCTGTCCTACTTATAGCTGTAAAACTGGTTTGAACCATCAACATTTTCTGTAAGAATGTTTTGGACCCAGACTCTTCCACTGTCTTGCAATATTCGAAATAAACTTGGGTAGTTTTAACAACATATTTACTGGAGAAAGTAAGAGCTACTCCATAATGACAGTTAATAACAAAACAGTTAAATCACAAGTGTTTCAAGAATCAAGTGTATTATGTGCATGTGCGTGTGCTTGGTACATTCTGGATTTTCCTGGCTGCTGCCAGAATACATCTAATGAATAAATATTTCTCAGGCTGTTTGCTTTTCCTAAAAGATTCTTCAGGGAATAACACACGTCTTCAAGAAGAACCTTACTTCTCTTTGGCTCTTTATATTGGCAAGTAGAGACAGAGAATCTAGGTCCAAATATATTTGATTAGGCCTTTTCTTTGGCCAAAGTATGAGGTAGGTGAAATGAGCCTTCAGTTTTCCTTAGGCATCCTTCCCTTAGATCCCTCCGCCATGCTCTAGATGCCCAGAGGCTTGTATACTGTCTCCTCCTGTTTACAAGTTGAGTTTTAGACTCTCCCTCTTTTCTCATTCTTTGTCCACCCTCACCCCCAAACTATCGGTTCTTATTTCTCACTGTAGGCAACCTACATGACTAATGATCAGAAAATCAAGCTTGTTACTGGCCATCCGCTCCCCACCCCTGGCCCCCACTTCCACTCCACCCCACCCCAACTTGTGCCTGTGGTAATGCCAGTCCTGCCTGGAAACATTTCTTCCCAACTGGCTGTTGACCACCTCTGAATCATCCTTCATGGGCTACTGCTTATAACTCGCCTTTCACAAAACCTTTATGTATTTTGCCAAGTAGGTACGATTGTTCCCTCCTTTGAAATCTTGGAGTGATTTGTTTGAAGTCTCATCTTACTATCTTTGGTCTGATGATGTATTTCATGCTTTTCTTTTATGAGCCTCATACTAGATGATACATTACCAAAGAGCAGCCCTTTCGGATGCTTCCTTCCCCATGAGTCATGTCCTGAAGACCCTCATGAAGTCCTTTGCTCCATAAATAACCATGGATCTTGTCTCTTCAAAAGCACTAGAAAGGGCTCTCCTCTGGTTGGAAATAGATAATCCAATTACATTTGATTTAAAAAATGGCTTAGTGCTGTTTTCCAAGCTCATTAAAAAAAAGGATTCCGTTGCCAAAAATGTTTATGATACTCTATATTCTCTTTGGTAGTTTACAATGCACAGACTCACACTGAAGGCTCTGAGAAGTCCTGCTTTGATAAGTCTAGCATTTTCCAAATTTATTTGATCACATAATACCCATTTTATTGTTTTCCTTTTAACTCTTCAAAAAGTTTACCCAAAAGTAACTGGATGAATTTTGGCTCAGGGTTTTTATTTCTTTATTGTCATTAGGAACTTCCATCTAGAGTGACAATGGTTATAAATAAATATAAAGAGTTTTACTGGAGGGAAATCTGGTGGAAATGTGCACATCTGGGGCTTCTCAACACTTAGCATGCAGGTAATCTTTTGGTCTTTTTCTTTGTAACCAATTTTTATAAAAGTATCATTTCCTCTTGGATTTGGACCCAGAATTACGGTTTTTTTTTTTTTTTGAACCGTGAGAATCGTAAAAATAGGATTAAATATGGTTCACGAGGCAAAACTGTCTATATGTGAATGAATCTTATTTTCTTCTCCTTATTCTCTCTCTCCTGTTTTCCCTTCTTTTCTCCCTCCCTTTCTCCTTCCCTCCCTCTCTAGGTTGTACCAATAACCCACTGAAATATTTGAAAGTATTTCTAGCTGAAAAGCCTGTACAATGTCCAGATGAGGAGTTGTGGTTCATCAAATTATTGGAGAGTTTGGAAATCACTTGAATAGTTTTGATTACAAAGAAAGCCTGTGACTAGCTTATAAACCCTTTTGTGTCTATTATAAAACAGTCTCAAAATTGGTAAACAGAGGCAATCAGGGTTACTGAGTACACAGAATTTGGAGTCAGAGTGGCATCAAACTAAGTTGTGTTCCTGGATAGGTTACTGAATCTCTCTAAGCCTGATTCCTCAGCTACAATGTGAAGATAACACAAGTACCTTACAAGGTTGCTGTGAGATTTTATAGGTAAAGTAGTTAACAGAATGCTTGGTGTATATGAAGTGCTTAAAAAGGGTTCATTGTTATTTTGAGTGGCTAAGAACATAGATTTTTATTTCAGTTGTCTCTGATACAAACTGAAAAAAAAAAAAGGAAAGGAAAGAAAGTTAAAGTCACACAGACATCTTTAGTTAAAAGACATTTCCAAGAATCTCTTTATTTGTGTGGTTCTGGGTTAAAACTAGCCAAAAGAGGAACTTCAGTGAGATATGGACAGGAAAGTGGAAAGAGCACCCATTAATCTGAAAGGCTTTTTGCAAATAGGTGCTTGGCAGGTTCCAAGCCTTTGCTCTCTTGAGCTCCATGTCCATTTCTTCTCTCCAAATGTTAGTCCTGTTGACCAACAGCAAACTCAGATCTACTACCAGGTGTTTGAGTACCTACAAAGGAGGTAGCTTCACAGAGGCGCCAGCATCCCAAAGACCTCTTAACAAATTACCCCGCCCTAGTCATACTTACCTGGCAGCTCAGACTAGTTGGTGACCCCTCTGATTCTTCAACTCTTCTTCACTTCGCCAGGGCTTCTGCAGTTGTGTGAATTCAAATCTGGCGAATGATAAACCTAGGTTTTAAATTCACAGTTCAAGGTCTAAGTTGGGAACCAGAAAGCTTCCATGACTCTCTTCACATAAAACCTTTTTACCTGTACTGCTGATGTTTCACCATCAAAACTCATATTCAAAGTCCTAGAATATCCAAGGGGACCACCTTGGGGTATAACATGTGAGGTTTTACACATGCCAAAGGAATTGCAAGATTTCACTAATTCATGTTAACTGAAACCCAAGGTAGATGTATGGGGACAATTCTTAATGGCTTTATATTAGGGCAGAAGGAATATAATGTTTTATTAGCCTATATGTTTTTGATATGAGTTCACTAAGTGGAGATTCTGGATTCAAAGTGTTACTTCATGTGATTGGGAGTAACTCCAACAAAGGGCCTGAAAATTGGACCCACTGGTGGTCCACAATGAATAAAATCGAGATGCCAGAACTTCCTTGTTATAATGTAGTAGTATACAGGAAAGTATACAGACATGTAGGGAGATGGTTTTAATATTATAGATGCTCACCTACCTGCTGAATTCATCCCCTGAAAGGCTCCAGAGGGCATTCCCTTGACCAAGGCTTTGAACTCCCTTCACATCAGCGAAGGCTGTACTGGAATCCTTAAAGAACTTGGTAAAGCCTATTTTCTGAAGCCCTTAAATAACATTGGGAAGTGCTGCCACAGAACTGGGCCTCTTAAATTTAATGATGATACAATTCCATAAGGGCAGGAACAAAAGGGCTGCATTTCACTGTCAGAAACCAGATGGGAATGGTTACCATGAAGGGTAGCAGAATCAAAGGGGTAAAGGGAATGGTTTGACCAGCAAAGATCTTGGCTAATTGATCATGGAGTCCCTAGGACTGAAATAGATGGGCATTCTACTAAAGTCTTATTTGATTTGTGTGAGCATTAAATCTCTAGACTTTGTGGGAAGAGGTCTGATTTGGATAACCACATCAGGAAATTGCACTCCCCTGATCAATTTCCATATAAGAATCAGTTCATTGAGAATGCCTTGAGTGAAGAGGAGACTGGATCATTTTAAAAAAGGAAGGATCCTGCTATACTGTCCAATATTATACTGTAAATTACCTTCAGGTTTTCTCTGATGGGCACAATGTACTGGAGAAGGGAAATTATCAGACTTTTTGATAATTATTGTCAATTGATATTATTCCTGGTGACCCTAAGTTCCTATTATAGCCCCACAGAGCAAGAGCTTATGGAAATCAGATAATTTAATCAAGTTCTGGCTTAAGTCTCTCTCATAAAGAATCCCCAAGCCTCTACAACCACACCACAGTTATTTTCCCAATTCTGGGAAGCATATTTGGAAAAGAAATACTCAGAAACTGGCAGAAGCCCTGCTTACCTTGTTGGTTCCATGATATGTTGAATGAGGGTTTTTATGATAATAATGGCAATGGGAGTCCCTTGAATTGTCTCTACATACCGAAATTGGAAATAAAACCAATATTGCATTCTTGGAGGGATTTCACCATTACTTCTATCATTAAGGATTTGAAGGATGCAAAAATGGTAAGTCTCTGGCCCCCAATACTGGTGCCAGAATTGAATAATAAGAAAAAAAAGACACTGTATCATTTTGTTAGGCCATGTGCTTGAGGGTGATGGGGAACATGGTAATACCAGAGATTTACATGAGCATGAGCCCACTGCTATGTTTGATTTGTCGTACTATGAGTTCTCTGTACAAAAACAATATTGTATGGAATGCCACAATAGTGAATGAAACATTTGGTAGGTTCATAGAAGAAATTTTGGCAGAAACTTTGGAGGCTGGGAAGGGCAAATGCACATTCAGGGCAAGTAGCTCTTTCTGTGAGAACAAGTCGCTGCCTGTGTTGTGACACAAGTGAACTGATGTAAGCATACTGCAATCAAGGTGGTGGGCAGGTCTTCCCAAAGAATTCTACCATCATGGGAAAAAATATCTTCTCTGCTATTGGTAGGTTGAGCTCTCTGCAGTGACTGCCCTTGGTGAGTGGATGTTCATGTTGCTGAACCCAAGCACAATCTCCATTTCTGCCACCAATGTCTCTTGTTCCTGAGCCTATTGGCAATGAAAAGGGTGGCTGAGGAAAGACACTGGCCAACATACACAGACCTTGTCATCTCATCCACTTGATGACTGAGACCTCTCTGGTGAGGGTGCTCTTTGGTGAGGGGTCAAATAGAATATATGGATAGAAGTTCTTCAGGAAGGTCTGCCCATATACCTTTTCCTTAGAACTCCCTCGTCACCAGTTTCAAAATCACACTCCTGCCAATCCTTGCCAATCCAGCCAAACCATCTTGATTGCAGGATTACATTAGATTGCTTCTATCACAAAACAAGGAGTAATTTGTTCTCATAGAAAGACACTTACCCTGAACATGGACTTGCCTTCTCAGCCTGCCAAGTTTTTGCCACAATACCACCCATTCATTTACCAAATGCCTCATTCTCTGCTATGGTATTCCATACAATATTTGTTTCTGTTCAGGGAACCTGTGTTACAACAAGTAAAATGTGGCACAGGCCTCATGCTCATGCAAATCTCTGGTATTAACATCACCCTGAAACAGATGGCCTGATAGAATGATGCAGTCTCTGTCTCTCTCAGTATTCAGTTCTAGCACCAACTGGGTGAAAACATTCTGAAGGTCTTCTAAGATACTGAATATGTTCTGATTCATCTACCAGTACAGGGTGATATTTCTTTAATTTTTAAAAAATGCTTATTTATTTTTGAGGTGGAGAGAGACAGAGTGCAAGTGGGGGAGGGGCAGTGAGGGAGGGAGACACAGAACCCGAAGCAGGCTCCAGGCTTTTTGAGCTGTCAGCACAGACCCGACGTGGGGCTTGAACCCACAAACCGTGAGATCATGACCTGAGCTGAAGTCGGACGCTTAACCAACTAACTGAGTCATCTAGGTGCTCCACAGGGTGCTATTTCTACTTAGATTCACAGACTTAGGAATCAAGGGATGAGATTGAGAACGTCTCATCTTAAAATGTAATTTTTTACCTCTCTGATGCCCGTACTCTCATGACTTAAGATGTATGGATATTAGTTAATTTTATATCTCAGCAATTAAATGAAATCTCAGCAATTAAACAAAAGAATATACAGAAGTAAGGGGACATCTAGAATCAAAATGCCCTCCATATTAAAATGAAGGTAAAAAAATCACTGACGAGGGATGTGTCATGAACCGTGCAGATGGTGAGGTTTTACTCTACTTCCAATCTGTTGTATCAGCCTGCCCACTTTGAGGGCAGAACACAGAAGACAAAGAGAAGACTCTTTGTCTCTGGGTTGGAGACAAAGGACTTTGTTACTCACAGCAATAGCAGTAGCACAGAGTCAGCATTTTCTTGTGCCAGTTTCCTGAGCCCCAATTCCCCCAGGGTGACACAAAGACAGCAGGGTGATATCTGCACATGCAGTGACTTGTATCACAGGAGAGGGACCCCCGTTTTAGGGCCAGAAACCTTTATAATGAGAGGTAGGCACGTCTGCCCTTTGCTCCACTATCTTTATCCAAGGCTGTTCAACTGTCTTCCACGGCCGTACAAACATCCCTTACCAGACACTCCCGAACAAAAGCAGACAGTGCCAAGAGGTGTAGAGACGTGAGAGACCTGTGAAGAAGTGCCTCCCAACAGGAAGCTTCACATATTTTATTGAAAAAAAAAATCTAAGAAATCATGTGAATCATGTACAACATTTTCTCACAAGAAAACATTTAAGCTGTTTTTTTTAACGTTTCACAGAATTGTAAAACTTTTAGTTTTCGAAAGGAGAAAACACAATGAAACTACCACAGTATCATAAGCATTTTGTTTCTTCTTGTTTCTAGGGAAAAGGCTGGAAAATAATTGGTACGTTTTCTCATGATGATTCGTGAGGCTAAGTACTATACTCTTTTATAAATCTACTAAAAAGATACAAGGCAACGGGTGGATCGCTGATTTCTTTCAAAATATTTTAAAAAGCTAAAATCTAATGACAACATGTTAAAATAATACATATTTTTGTAGGATGTTACCATTTCTATAATGGTTTCTCTACACTATATCAACAGTGCAATGGTGATTCAGTGTAAATCATTACAGTGTTTCATTGTTACACTACTTGTGTTCAAGTACATGTTCATGAACATGATCAAAGTCTCTATTTTGACTTTTCCTTTCCATTATTAAAATAAGGTTATAATTACAGTAGAATTTTTCCTATGGATATCTCTAAATCCGAACCAAATTCATAATACATTCTCTAAAAACCTGTTCAACACTCTGAGGTTTGTTATGTTTCCACATCTCCTGTAGATGACAGAAAATGGGCTAATTCTGCATCAGGAAACCAAGAAAACAAAAATGACTTCTCTCCTTATATAACTAAACTATTACACTAAGTTAGTATACATTCTGGATAACTCAATGGTATCGGCAGGGAGAGAATAGCACCTTAGAGACAGCCCTAACTTAAAAAAAAAATTTTTTTTAGAGCCTAATGATCTTGTTTTTTTTTTTTGTTTTTTTTCTTTTTCCCTTTTTATTTTTATTCTGGAAACTGGATCCAAGTTATTCATATAAAATTATTTATGAAGCCATATAGTATAAATCAAAATGTTTGTATGACCAAAACAAACACCATATTGGATGTTTGGCGGGCACCAAAATAAATTAATCTGATTAAATTATACGTAATCTGATAATATTTGGTCTGAGAAACATGCTAGTGTGTGTGTTTATAAATAATGTAACTGCAAAGAGCTGTGAGCCAGCCAGCCTGCTAGAGGTCAACTCTTCTGCTGCAGCTTTTGGGCATAGAAGTCCCTGCATGTCTCACAGCAGCGCTGATACCAGCGCATGTCCTGACATAGGTTCTTCTCACGTATCACTCGGCAGTACACAGGCCACTGGTCTCCCAGGCACTTGAAAGTCAGCGCAGCTGTGAAGAAGAAAACAGGGAACTCAATACACGTCGATATCCTCAGTGCCAGGGGTAAAACAAGTAGCAATCACTTAAGGGGAAGGATTTTTGCACACGCACTTTGACTCGTTCATATTGCCTTCTAGAACTTAACAGTAAGATTAGGAAACACACACACACACACACACACACACACCCTATAATAAAGGAGTAAAGTGGATGAATAACGGTCTTACTTATGAGCCCTTTTAGACTTATTCAAGCTAGATTTCTCAAATTCAGTGAGTTGTGATACAAATGGTGTTTAAGGCTCAATTTTATGGCTTTCATTTAAGCTTCTTTTTGGATTTTCAGTTGAGAAGATTAAAAAGAAAAATGAAAAGGCTCACTATATCCACCTTTATAGAAATATAAATTAACAAGTATTGTTATGGATGAAATACCAAAGCAAATGTGCTCACACTTATTTCAGATTTTCCTTTCTTAGATGTCAGGCATATCTAGGTGGGATATCTGGGGATCTTGATTTTACACATCTTTAAAATCAAAGCTGAGGGGTGCCTGAGTGGCTCACTCGGTTAAGCTGCCAACTTCGGCTCAGGTCACGATCTCGCGGTCCATGAGTTCGAGCCCCGCGTCGGGCTCTGGGCTGACCGCTCAGAGCCTGGAGCCTGTTTCAGATTCTGTGTCTCCCTCTCTCTCTGCCCCTCCCCTGTTCATGCTCTGTCTCTCTCTGTCTCAAAAATAAATAAAACGTTAAAAAAATTTTAATAAAAAAATAAAATCAAAGCTGATTATCAAAAGTGACTGAAATTTACAGTGATAAGGTATGTGAAATCTTTCTTTTGCCACTATTCTAATAAGATTCATTATTTTCCTTTTTAAAACCTTAGGTTTTCCACTGTGCTTGTGTGTTCAGGGATATATCTTCAAGAAATAATAAATGCAGAAAATGCAATTTTAATTAAAATTTTCTTTTAATCCATTATTTTCTGCCATGTGATACTTCAAGAAGGACTCCAACTAATTGCTAGAGAAAGGGATTATGTTGTTTTTGAATACATGGATTTAGGGCATCTGTTCTAGGATTGCTTAACTTTTTGTCTTAACTACTCTTAATTCTCTTTGAACTGACTATTTCCTAGAAATGTTAATTATTTGGCTAGAAAATGAGAATATTTTTATTTCCACGAAGAACCAAACTGTTCCATTTGATTGAATCTTACTGCTTAAAAAATATCTATGACAATTTAGCTCCTTTGATTTTGGCAATATTGTTCTGTTTGATTAAATTGTCACCCTGGGGGCGCCTGGGTGGCGCAGTCGGTTAAGCGTCCGACTTCAGCCAGGTCACGATCTCGCGGTCCGTGAGTTCGAGCCCCGCGTCAGGCTCTGGGCTGATGGCTCGGAGCCTGGAGCCTGTTTCCGATTCTGTGTCTCCCTCTCTCTCTGCCCCTCCCCCGTTCATGCTCTGTCTCTCTCTGTCCCAAAAATAAATAAAAAACGTTGAAAAAAAAATTAAAAAAAAAAAAAAAAAAAAAAAATAAATTGTCACCCTGTAAATTGTACACGCAGATTAAAAGTAAAGGTGGTAAGCATAAATTACCCCAATGACAGACAGGTAGTAGTGTTGTTAAAAGGCACTAGTTGCCACAGAAATAAAGGCTAATTCATTTATGAATTTTTTTAAGGCAAGTGTAGGCTATATTTACTGAAAATACATAATCTGTTTCTTGATGATAGATTAGATTGAATAACGGGAACTGAGAATATATATGAAAACATTTTATAACATAAAAATATGCAAATCAACATTTTTTTCATTTTTCTCATTTATTTAGTTATTTTTATATATAAACATGTATATACATTATTTTTCCTGTGGCTACATTCATTTTTTTAAATATAATTTATTGTCAAGTTGGCTAACATACAGTGTATACAGTGTGCTCTTGGATTGGGGGTAGATTCCGTGATTCATCACTTACATACAATGCCCAGGGCTCATCCCATCAAGTGCTCTCCTCAATGCTCATCACCCATTTTCCTCTTTCCCCAGACCCCCCGCCCCCCAATCAACCCTCAGTTTGTTCTCTGTATTTAAGAGTCTCTTATGGTTTGCCTCCCTCCCTCTCTGTTTGTAACTATTTTTACCTCTTCCCTCCCCACATGGTTTTCTGTTAAGTTTCTCAAGTTTCACATATGAGTGAAAACATATGATATCTGTCTTTCTCTGACTGACTTATTCCACTTAACATAATGCCCTCCAGTTCCATCCACATTGCTGCAAATGGCAGGATTTCATTCTTTCTCATTGCCAAGTAGTATTCCATTGTATATATAAACCACATCTTCTTCATTCATTCATCAGTTGATAGACATTTAGGCTCTTTCCATAATTTGGTTATTGTTGAAAGCACTGCTATAAACAATGGAACATGTGCCCCTATGCACCAGCACTCCTGTATCCTTTGGATCAATTCCTAGTAGTGCTATTGCCAGGTGATAGGGGAGTTCTATTTTTAATTTTTTGAGAAACCTCCACACTGTTTGCCAGAGCAACTGCACCAGTTTGCATTCCTATCAACAGTGCAAGAGGGTTCCCATTTCTCCACATCCTCGCCAGCATCTGTTGTTTCCTGAGCTGTTAATTTTAGCTACTCTGACTGATGTAAGGTGGTATCTCATTGTGGTTTTGATTTGTATTTCCCTGATGAGGAATGACGTTGGGCATCGTTTTGTGTGTCTGTTGGGCATCTGGATGTCTTCTTTGGAAAAGTGTCTATTCATGTCTTCTGCCCATTTTTTGAGTGGATTATTTGTTTTTCAGGTGTAGAGTTTGGTAAGATCTTTATAGATTTTGGATACTAACCCTTTATTTGATATGTCATTTGCAAATATCTTTTCCCATTCTGTCAATTGCCTTTTAGTTTTGTTGATTGCTTCCTTTGCAGTGCATAAGTTTTTTTTTTTTTTTTTTTTACCTTCATGAGGTTCCAATAGTTCATTTTTGCTTTTAATTCCCTTGCCTTTGCAGACATGTCAAGTAAGAAATCGCTGCAGCTGAGGTCAAAGAGGTTGTTGCCTGTTTTCTCCTGTAGGGTCTTGATGGTTTCCTGTCTCACATTTAGTTAGGTCTTTCATCTATTTTGAGTTTATTTTTGTGTATGGTGCAAGAAAGTGGTCTAGTTTCATTCTTCTGCAGGTTGCTGTTATGTTCTCCCAGCACCATCGCTAAAGAGACTGTCCTTTTCCACTGGGTACCCTTTCCTGCTCTGTCAAGGATTAGTTGGCCATACATTTGTGGGTCCAATTCTGGGTTCTCTATTCTGTTCCATTGGTCTATGTGTCTGTTTTTATGCCAATACCATGCTGTCTTGATGATTACAGCTTTGTAGTAGAGGCTAAAGTCTGGAATTGTGATGCCTTCCGCTTTGGTCTTCTTCTTCAAAATTACTTTGGCTATTCGGGGCCTTTTGTGGTTCCATAGAAATTTTACGATTGTTTGTTCTAGCTTTGAGAAGAATGCTGGTGCAATTTTGATTGGGATTGCATTGAATGTGTAGATTGCTTTGGGCAGTATTGACATTTTAACAATATTTGTTCTTGCAATCCATGAGCATGGAATGTTTTTCCATTTCTTTGTGTCTTCTTCAATTTCCTTCATAAGTCTTCTATAGTTTTCAGCATACAGATCTTTTACATCTTTGGTTAGGTTTATTCCTAGGTATTTTACGGTTCTTGGTGCAATTGTAAATGGGATCAATTTCTTGATTTCTCTTTCTGTTGCTTCATTATTGGTACATAGAAATGCAACCGATTTCTGTACATTGATTTTGTATCCTATGACTTTGCTGAATTCATGTATCTGTCCTAGCAGCTTTTTGGTGGAGTCTTTTGGGTTTTCCATAAATCCATGTTAATAGCATTTATTCGTATCTGATATTATGTCCTTAAGGATTCAAAAGCTATTCCCTCTTGTTTGGTGGATTAGATCCAGGTATCCATTCCTATTGAAAGCCATTTTTTACTCTGTCTCTCTCGAAAGGATAATTTGCACCCAGGGTCAAAAGGAAGGCTATTGACAACAGAGACATCTAAGGTACATACCACAATCTCACCTTTCCAGAGCCATTATCTTAGTTGATAGTTCTACCACAAAACTGGTCAGAACCAAAATATGATTCCATCCTCCAACCCTTTCTATGATGACCTTGAGAGGTGTGGCATTTGTATTTCCAGGGCCTGGCTCTGAGTAGACAGTTTCAGGAGTCTTGTTTAGTCTTTAGGAGTTTTTTTTATCCTCCTGACCATTGGGACTAAACTATAGTCAAGCATAGTTTTAGTTTAGTTAGAACCAAACTAATTCATATAGATTTATTTATGACAAAGTTTTACGATAATACACAAAACAGCCATAAGCATTTCCATGCTTCTCAAAACCATCCCCTTTTTGGTCTGCTTACCCAGCCGGGGTGACGTTATGGTATTTACATTAATCTTCTCATTGCAAGGCTGAAGGTGGCATGGCCTGTATGCTGCAGGTTTCTCTGAAGAAAAACATTCATTTCCATGTCTTCCTGTGATCTTATGCATGCACTGAATAACACGGGACTGCATTCCTTTGCCACAGGTAATTGAGCACTAGGAGAGATAGAATATTGTACAAATAAAAATATGATAATCTGCATTAAAAAAATTAAAAAATAAGGGGGGGGCGCCTGGATGGCTCAGGCGGTTGAACGTCCGACTTTGGCTCAGGTCGTGATCTCGTGGTCTGTGAGCTCGAGCCCCGCGTTGGGCTCTGTGCTGACAGCTCAGAGTCTGGAGCCTGCTTCGGATTCTGTGTCTCCCTCTCTCTCTGCCCCTCCCCCGCTCATGCTCTGTCTCTCTCTCTGTCAAAAATAAATAAACATTAAAAAAAATTTAAAACAAATATGATAATCTGGATTTTCTAATAAAATACCCTTTTCATGGATTCCTTATATTTCAGCTGAATGGAGTCTGTCTTCATTTGTAGGATATTTTTCAAAGAAGAACATATTTGATATACAATGGTCTTTGATGAGAGAAATCTTTCAGGTCCAAATATATCACTAGATTTAATTTGTAACACAAATAAGCTGGTGCTTATTTGACTGTGAAAATACAATTGTTTTATGGTATCAAAGTTAAATGTGAAAGAGCAAACATGGCTTTGTTTCTGAAAACAATGATTTATTAACTAAGCATGCTACTTTCTACAGAGTAAAGATTTAGCCATAGTTAGCAAAATATGTAAAGAATTCTGTCAACTCCAAAGGACATCAACACACCAAAGTCATACATCAGTTTTCAGGATTATAAAAAAATGCAATGAAGTAACTACAGACACATGATAACTCAAAATACATAATTTTAGCAGATAATGGCTGAATAGTGCCTCTCATAAAATTCTGAAAACAAGAGAAAAACATGTTAGTTGCATTCCTTATGCAGGTTAAGTTTTGTAACTGTCTGGGAATAACCTGAAAATGAAAATTATATCCAGGAAATAATGGAAGTTCTATAATTCATTTAACTAAAACACCATCATTTCTGCCTTTGAAACTAACAGAATAAGCTTTCTCACGAAATTAAATAGTCTAATAGCCTCAGGATCTAATTTTAATTAGCACACTTAGGAAATAAAAAATATCAGACTATTACTATTAATTATTTTCTTTATAAAATACATTTGGGTAAAAATTTCATTGCATATATGTGAAATATGAACAGATACTTGAAACAAGTGAAATCCCAAGGTCTTCTAAATTAGTTCTTACTTTATTATAGAAGATACTACTAAACAACTGGATATTTCCCCAAATCATGTCACTGCGATTAAAGACAGACAGACATTAAAAGAAAAAGCCAAATATTCTGGCCTTGACATGAGGAAAATGGGCTCCAATACTGTCTCTTACAACTAATTTACCTGGAACTTATTTTTCCTTTTTGTTAAGCAAGGCATTGCAGTAGATCATAACTACACTTTTGGGTCTAAATTACTATGAAAGCAAAAATTCCAAATAACTTATTGTTACTGTTTACTTATTTGTTTTGAGAGACAGAGACAGAAAGTGCATGTGTGCAAGCAGGGGAGAGGCAGAGAGAGAGGAAGAGAGGAGAGAGAGAATCCTAAGCAGGCTCTGCTCTGTCAGCGTAGAGCCCAATGCAGGGCTCAAACCCAGGAACCTGGAGATCACGACCTGAGCAGAAATCAAGAGTTGGATGCTCAGGGGTACCTGGGTAGCTCAGTCAGTTGAGTCTGCCTTCAGTTCAGATCATTATCTCACAGTTCCTGGGTTCGAGTCCCCACATTGGGCTCTCTGCTCTGTGCACAGAGCCTGCTTCAGATCCTCTGCCTCCCACTCTCTGCCCCTTCCTCATGCACGTGTGTGCGCATGCTCTCTCTCACTCTCATAAATAAATAAATAAGTAAATAAGTATTAAAAAAAAGGAGTTGTATGCAACTGAGCCACTCAGGCACCCCAAATGACTTATTATTAAGTTACTATAGTCTGGCAATGTTTTTACACTTTATTTACTTTGAGAGAGAGAGAGAGAGAGAGACAGGACACAAGTGGGGTAGGGGGAGAGAGAGAGAGAAAGAGAGAGAGAGTCCGAAGCAGACTCCAGGCTCTGAGCTGTCAGCACAGAGCCTGACACGGGGCTCAGACTCACAAAACACGAGATCATGCCTGAGCCAAGCCGGACACTTAACCCACTGAGACACCCAGGCGCCCCTGTAGTCTGGCAATTTTTAAGTGGTGAAGCTTCATCAGAGCACAGGGTCTATAATTTCATCATCTAATTAATTATTCAGTGTGCCAGCCAACAATGGTATGACAGAAGTTCTGCCAAGATTAGAGTTGGCTTAAATGTTTCAGAATAGTCAAGCATTTATTGATTTTTCAAATATTTGTTGACCACCCATTTTGTTCACGGTCTCCTGCACAAAATAAAAACAGCAAAAATTGTTAATATGATGGAGCTGATACTTTTATCAATAAACCATATTAACAAAACACTAAAACATATCAAATAAATGGAGCTAGAAACAGATTACAAAACTGTGGAAATTGGGCAATTTCATCCACTTTTAGCCAATTGTTTAATATTTTATTTATTTATGTATTTATTTATTTCATTTTTTTTTCAATTGCTTAGTATTTTAAATAATCAGCCACCCTACAGAACCAAAGTTTGCTGCTTTAGGATCAAAGGAAACGGATACTACTAATTCCGGAAGCTTTTACTTCATACAACACTAATGATAGTTAGCACTTACTTACTGTTTCTTATATGTAGGGTATTGTGTTAGGTCATGATTATTCAGCATTTCACATGAAGTCCTATATTTGTCCCTGTTACTCTGATGAGGAAATAGAGGCTCAAATAAGTGAAACTAATTGCTCAAGTCTTTACAGTTCAGACCTGGAGTGGAAATGGAGTCTGAACTCACATATGCTAAATTCAGAGACTAGATGCTTAACCAATTACTGCATCCTGGAACATTGCTAGCGCTTCTCTTTCTATGAATAGTCAGAAATCTTTTCTTTTCCTCTATCCTGCCAAATGAACCTCTCATCCTCGTATCTTACTATGAACTTAATTAAACATTAATGAATAAGAAGGGGTTTTTTGGTTTGTTTTGCTATAACGCAGGTTATAAGATAGAAGATAAACTTGTTTTTCAAGAACAATTCACAAGCATGATTTGTCTTGAGATACGGTGATCATATAACTTATCACCCAAATCAGGGCACTTGTGAAAGAAGTTGCTGATGATAATTATTCCTACAGTACAGGCATACCCTGGGACAGCCCCGAGTAATCTGGGACATACAATCACCCTATGTACAGACATCTTACTGATCTGTGTGTTAGACGGTAAACACAAATGAAGGGACACATGAAGCAGCTATTATATTTCATGCATTATCTAATATGCTCTTACATAGCATATTAAACTTTGGTTACACTTTGTCATAACCCCCATAACTTCACAAATGAAAAGAGTGAGGCTCATTGAGATTATTTCATTCATTCATTCAATTAATATTTATGGGAAGTCCACAATGTGCCAAACACTGTTTTGGATACTGGGATGTGATAGTACACAAAAGAGACAAAAACACATGCCCTCAGGGAGTTTACATTTTAATAGGAGGGAGCAAGAAAATAAAGATTTAAATTACATTGCATATTAGATAGTGACAGGTGCTATGGAAAAAACTAAAGCTGGGAAGGAAGGATGGGAAAGTTTGGGGTGGGGGGCTTTGTAATTCAAATAGGAGGATCAGATAAGGACTCACAGAGAGGGTGCCAAGAACAGCAAATGTAAGTCTTTTGATTCCAAATATGATGTTCTTTCCACTGTGTTTCTACAGATCTTGAAGTAATTACTTTCAATGGCTTTCTCTTTCTCTCCTTCCTCCCTTTTTCCTTTCTTTCCCTCCTTCCTACCTTCCCTCCTTCTGTCTTTTTTTAGCTACTACATTTTGAGTCTTGCTCTTCATACAAACACCAAGTAAATTTAAAATGTACTTGAAACAAGGCAGCACTATAGACTTCCCCCTATAGGCCAAAATGCTAAACTGTCAACATTAACCTGCCAGCAACTGGTAAAGAAACACAAGGTGTCCCTGATAACTTGCCATTGATATTTCTTTTACAGGGAAAATTCCCTGGAGTATTTTAAATAGAAAGACTTGTATTGTCTTTCAAGAATTCAAACAGTCAGTCTTGCCCTGATGGACCTTTGGAACAAAGCACCTCGTGAATCAATTCCATGAACTAGAAGCTTTTAATTCTGAGCCCCAAAGTGTCTGGAAGTGAAATTTGTTTAACTGACTTCCTGATAGTCATCATTTCAATCTACCTGAGAAAATAATGACCTTCCCTGCACTTGGGAACACACGAGTCATATCTTTAGATAATATCACCATAGATTTCTCTTATAATCGAATAAATCCTTTCTGGCCCTGGAACATTAGTGACAACTTTTAAGACTATTAAATTATGTCTACACTGTATGTCAAACACTAAGCTTGATTAGGGAAACTTTCTCGATAATTCACAGTTTGGGCTATTAAAATACATACAGAAATCATTTAGTAAATGAGAACCATGGACACAAACGTTGGCAAATCATTAAGAAGGCTTTATCCTGTTTTAAAATGAGATCCACATTGATAGAATCTTATAACCATTTCTATTACCTAAAATTTTCTTTCTGCCATTCTTATGCCAGGCAGTAAGAGATAAGAGACTTTATTCTACCTAAGAAAATTTCATTTAAACTAACTGAAAGAGAAATATCTGGAGAAGTAAGTGACATCCAAGTTGGGGAAAGTATATAGTAGATGTTTACTTAGTTCATATATTTTTCTGACAATGGCCAAGGATGATCTGATGATAGATACAGATATGTCTTGGAAAGTTGTATCTACTAACTTAGTAAATACAACTAAGTTAGATGATAAATTAGATGATAGCCCTGTCATGGACAGGATTTGCCAGTACTGGTAAAGGCAGGTTAAGATACCACAATGCTTTTGCCAAGTTACGGATTGGCCCAAATGTAAACAAACGAAGGGAAATAGAAAAAAATGTAGGAAAAACAAACACACTAAAAAATCCTTAACAAACTCTTAACTATGTGGCATTATCATAGAGAGGGATGAAATGAACTCTGAATGGCTGAGAAGTTCATCTCATGGGTAAGCCACAGTGTGGAATCCTTCCTTCCATCACAAAAAGATGGATGAGTGGTGAGGCACTGCCCAAAATGTGAACTGCAGGAAGAAAGTGACCATGGAAATTTCACTCCTGAAATGATATTATTTATGGCATTAATAGACAGCGTTGCTCAGGTCTTGGTTTAATATTTTGAAAAATATGTAAACACCTTAGAGAAGGTGTTCAAGGAAAGGCTGTTTACCTTGAGACATTTTATCAGTGCCTGATGGGATTATTTGTTTTCAAGTCTAATCTGATGGATTGAAGAGAATTAGCTTTTAATGAGCACAATGGTATAAACAAGTTTTTCATGCACCAAATACTACATAGGAGGTATGAGTGTACTCTGTTCCTAAATTTTCATTATTTTATATAGAAATATCCTTTCATGATGTATTTGAATATGTTTATTAAGAATCTGCATCTTTTAAAAATCACCGACATGTATTGTTCCCCGGAGTTTCTATGAATACCATTATGCAGAATGACATAAATTTAATAAATAGTAGTGAATGATAGATAGCAAATGTGCTCTGTAACACACTGACATGAGTAAAACATATTTAATTCAAAGAAAAAGTTCTGCGCAGGCACCAATAGCCATATAAAAATTTATAAAGTGTCAAAATGAGAGAGGAGAATGATTTTAAGAGGTCCTCAAGGTTCATAGGTTCTTGTCCATCATACTACTTGAATCTACTTTTGCAAAGTATAGGATTATCTTTCTGTCAATTGAATATTCATGAATCATGTAAGAATTTCCATCCATAATGTCTCATGGTGAAATCTACCAAAAGTCATGTCTTTGTTAAATTCATCAAAGAACACTGTTTTCTTCCGGTCCAAGAAGTAACCTATGTAGTTCTAGAAAACTTATTTTCACTTAAGAACTCTTTATAAATGGAATGTCCACCAACAGCTCTTAACCACTCTCCTATGTAAAGAGGAGACCCTCATTCTTGGCATTGATCTCTGACTCCATAGTGCTTCTGTGCTCCAGAGGTTCTGAGATCAAGTAGATCTATTCTGCGTACACAATTCTGAACATGGAGCTAAAAATGACTTCCACATCTATTCTTGGGTATTGGGATTCTGTAGTAAAGTGCCAAACTTTAAAGTTATTGGTTAAACGATAGTTTCTTACCTCTCCTTTCAGAACTTCAGAAGAGTCACAAAGACACTGTTTTTGGTGCTAGTTGTTTGTTACCCTGGATATTTCGATAACTTAGCTTTGGCAACAAACGGGGACACTGAGGTATAAATAAATTTGTAGACTTCAGTTAAATAATCAACTAGTTTGCCAGTGAGTTTATAGAACCATTCATCTGTGCATGTTAAACTGTAAAACTCTTCAAGCTGTAAATGCTGTAAAATGTCCTCTTAAACATCACACCAAAGAGGGGAAAACCCAATACTAAAAATACCACTATATTTATTTGCAGTTTTGTTGGTGAACAAATATAGCTAAACTAATGCTGGTTTACTTTGTTAATTCCTTAAAAAAAACAAAAACAAATTGCTGTGTATTCAGGGGTTAAAAATAATAATTCTCACACTTGGCCAGCACAGAGATTACCCGAGATTCCTTCCTTCTGGAGTGTGCCAAAGATATATATTTTGGAGAGAATGTGTATTCTCTAGGCCAACAGCTAAGGAAGGCTCTGTAATGCTTTACTCATTTCCAGCTGGCCTCTGTAAGAAATAGGAATTCCTAAATTAAGAGAAAATTGTCACTGGCAAACAGAGTTCAAAAAAATTTCTGAAACCAATATAATAGACAATCTTACAGAACCTGATACAATCTATAATGACGAGTGCCAATCTATAACAAGGTTAACAGCATTGACTTGGATAATTTGTCTTTGGGAATAAGTGGATTATTCCAGAGTGGTTTAACAAGACTGAAGTAGCATTCACAGCGGAGAGTGGACCTCATAAGGAAAGTAAATGATGACTTCTACTGGAAATTATTAGCGCAGCATTCCTATTCATTTATGTATATGTTTGGCGGTTCCATCTTTCAACTTTTTAATAAAGTGAGTGTGAAACAAGCATACTAAGGAACAAAAGTTTGGTTTGTTTTTTAAGATTTGCTATTTATTTTGGTCAGTGTTTCTGCGTCTTTTTAAAGTAGTTCATCTGCCTTCTTTAACACATGGTTATTTGGAATTGAATCTATTCCTAGAGGTCAGACGTTTGAGGATTTTTTTGCATATGTGTTTAATTAATTCATCATTTGGTTCCACAGTTCAAACTATTCTTTTCTCTTTAATGAAAATGTCTGCATATAGTTATAGCAAATTAAGGAAACGTGTGTGGCAAAATCAAGCAGAATGCTTATGAATGATTAGCAGAGAAGTGAATATGTTTTGAAAGGACTGTCACATTAACCCCCTGAATCTTTTTTTTTATATCAAAGTACACATTGATCACCACAATGATGGAGGGAAAAAAAAGATGTTTTGCATCAAGAAGCAATTAATAAGCACAGACTCTTGAACACATTTGCAGTTCTGCCAGTGCTCAGCCCATGAATCACAGGGTGTTGGAGAGGTGAAAAAAGACTATCAAGACATTTCTATTTTATCTCTATCATTCCAGGGGAACATCTTCCCACCAGAGAGAACTGTTTGGAATGACAGTGATTGAATTTCCTTTGCAACTACAATACTTTCCAGGTCTAGTCCAACAATTCTGTGTCCAAAATGGATCAGATCCTTCGGGGGCCATGTTGGAGAAGTGTGTGTATTTTGTTTTTTTGTTTTAATAAAGTCTTGGTTTAAAATAGCACAGAGAGCACTATGTAATTACCTTTAGGTTATTCCAACCCGAAATAAACCAAGTATTTGCCAGGTGACAGAGAAATTTCTTAAGTGTGCTTTGCTTCCATCTCCCGCTTTCCTTCTAGGTTAGATAACAGCCATTAACCTGACAGCAGGTATCTCAGCCAACTGGATTCAAGAGAACGCAAAAGAAGTCTGCCAGCTTCCTTGAAGCTCAATGTTAAGCACTTTTTTGGCTTAAAATACTATGCTATTCAAATAAGGGTGGATTTACTTAAAAAAAGAACACATTTTTAAGTAGTTTGACTTACCACACAGGAAAAGATCAAGGGGGTCCTGTATTTACATAAAATTATACTGATTAATCATCCTGGAAAAAAAAAATGAGCTAGTTACTAGTTCTTCGGTAGTACAATGTATGCAACACTATAGTTCTTACAGAATTAGAATCAGAAGATTAAATGGATCAGGAGAAATGCAATGTGTAGAAGTATGCTACAGTTTCTGCTTTCTTGATAAAACAGTTCAGCAATCATTCATGCAATAAACATCACTGAATGTAGTGGTGTCTTCTGGTTGCTCGGAGAGATTTATGGGAAGGGTAGAAGGGGTTAAGACACTCTCAACGGAACAGCAACCATATATGGCAACATATAATTAATAGAGAAAAAGTAACAGAGTAAGTGCAAACAAATGCTCTCATTTACTGGGGAAGCCCTTTGAAAATTATAAGGCATTTTCGATGGTCCTTGAGGGACTCAGAGAGCTGGAGGAAACACATTGTAGGCAAAGAGGACTGTATCAATAAAGACCCAGAGAATGTACAAGTACAAACTGCTCAGGCCTAAGCTTAGTGGAGATACCCATCATGGGAATAAGGAGGCAATTCTCAATTGGTAGGTTAGCACCAGAATATGGAAAGATTTGAATGCCTGTGTGAGTATCTGCTAATTGAAAGGGTAGCCAAAGGGAATTCTCTGCAAATACTCAGGCTATAGGATTGAGTGGAGAAGTCATCCCTTTGAGTGGATGGATCTGAAATATGGGGGTAAGGAAGTGTATTAGAAATTGTTACTCCAGTTCTGGTAAGAAAAAAAAATAAGGACTGTATTATTATATTTGGAGTAAAAACAACTGAGGCAAAGCCCTACTTGCGTAAAGAAGTGCCAAGGGTAGGTTCTAGCCTGGGTAGCTGGGAAGATGATATTGACATTTTTCAAGAAAAAGGAAATTGGGAGTGGAGTATCATTTGAGGAAATAAATTGAGGAATTTTGTCTTAAACATACAAAATTTGAGGACCTACTGGAACGCCAATGGCAGGGTCCCAGGGCAACTGAAGTTTGGGTTGAGAATAAAGATTCAGTCCTCCCCTTCCTCCACTCCCTCTAGCTATGCTCCCTCTCCAGGCACACTTAGACTTTAAACATTTTCGCGCCATCTACGGGTTGATAATTCCAAAATTTATATTTCCATCTCATTCCTCTCCTCTGATCTACCTACTGAATGCCAGTACTTAACTCTCTTACAGGCAAATGAAAGATCGCCAAAAATAAAAGTGAAAATCTTTCCCCTCCAACTTAACTCTTAGGGTTTCCTACCTCCTATCAGAGAAGCATCATCCATACAAATTGTTCAGACCTGAAAGCCAAGCCATGAGCCCTTACTACCTTAACACCTGACTCTTCATCTTTTTTCTCACAAATAATCAATCCCAGGTCTGTTCATTTTAACCTCAAAACAATTTCTGAAAGCCAACCAATCCTCTCTATCTCTACTTATACTACTGTATGAACAGCTAGCATTAATTTGGTTACTATGTAACTGACACCATGCTAAGAACTTTCCACGAATTATTTCATTTGGATTCACTAACTTCGCTGAACAGAAGATCCAGAATTCAAACCCAAGGCTGTCTAACTCCAGGCACTGAGCTATCTTACCTCTTATACTCCCCAATCCTTTCCCTTCCCTGGAAATTCTGTAATATTCTCTGAGTATCTTTCTATATCTATGACATCAGTCATTTTTTATATTGTAGCCTTAAAAAATTTAAGTACCAGCCAAGTAGGTTTTCTTTTAGTTTCAGACAGAAAATATTAACCCATTCACAACACTAAAAGTAACATATGGATGTGGTAGAACGATAAGCACAGAAGGCCCTTTCCTCCAATGTAATTCAAATAAACTATTCTTTGTATGTCTATGCAGAAAAATTTTAACATGTACAAGAATAATATATGTAAACAACCTTAGTTCATACTATATAACTCTTTTGCATAATTACTCACTTAATAGTAGGTCTTAGAGAAATTTTCCCATCATTATGTATTTATCTATACATATATTTTTAAAAACAACAATATCCCACTGTTGGAATGTGGGATTATGATTTATAGAACTAGTTATTGGATATATGGCTTGTTTCCAAATATTTGTTGTGCCAAAGAAGGCTGCAATGAGCATCTTTTTTTTTTTAATTTTTTTTTTCAACGTTTTTTATTTATTTTTGGGACAGAGAGAGACAGAGCATGAACGGGGGAGGGGCAGAGAGAGAGGGAGACACAGAATTGGAAACAGGCTCCAGGCTCCGAGCTGTCAGCACAGAGCCCGACGCGGGGCTCGAACTCACGGACCGCGAGATCGTGACCTGGCTGAAGTCGGCCGCTTAACCGACTGCGCCACCCAGGCGCCCCTGCAATGAGCATCTTTATAAATACTGTTAGCAAATTATGTGACAATGTCTGTAAGGAAAATTAAGAATGTGTATATTTCTGGGGCGCCTGGGTGGCGCAGTCGGTTAAGCGTCCGACTTCAGCCAGGTCACGATCTCGCGGTCCGTGAGTTCGAGCCCCGCGTCAGGCTCTGTGCTGATGGCTCAGAGCCTGGAGCCTGCTTCCGATTCTGTGTCTCCCTCTCTCTCTGCCCCTCCCCCGTTCATGCTATGTCTCTCTGTCCCAAAAATAAATAAAAAACGTTGAAAAAAAAAATTAAAAAAAAAAAAAAAGAATGTGTATATTTCAAAATGAGGTATTATTTTTCACAGCTATCAAATTAGTTTAAAAAAGTGTGCTAACATCCAGTCTTGGTAGTATGTGACACAGATATGTGAAAGCGCCTGGGCAGAAGTGAGTAGAATCCACTCCCTTTAGAGATGGAGCTTTTTGGTTGCCCCATGGTATCCCTCAAAACACTCCTCTCATTGCTTTTCTGTGCCCTAAAGTCATGTGTGTGTTTATATCTAAACATGTTTCCTAGTTTTATTTATTATACTATATGGCCTTGTACATACTCTGTGTACAGTACAAAAAGCTACAGACATATTTTTCTAATCCAATGTATTTTTCTAATCCAATCGAATCCTAAAGTAGATCTTTCATTTTAAGTCACTCAAAATACTTTTCTTTGGATTAGGTACCATTTGGACCACTGACACCGGGTGATTACTTTTACTTGCACAGTTAGAGCACTACAAAATTTGGAAAGACATATAGTTGCTTTGGCACATTTTACTGATGTAGGAACGAGGCTAGGGGGAACTGATTTTCGCCATACAAAATCAATGCTGGTTGTGCACACTGGCTCTCTGGATGTTCCACTCAACCTGAAGCAGAATTAGGGACCTGTTAAAAAAATTTTTTTTTTTTGTACATTTTGCATCCCAAGACCCCATATGATGTCTTTCTTTCTTTTCTTTCTTCCTTCCTTTTTTCTTTCTTTCTTAAATGTTTATTTATTTTGTGAGAGAGAGAGAGAGAGAGAGAGAGAGAGAGAGAGAGAGAGAGAGTGTGTGTGTGTGTGTAAGCAGGGGAGGGACAGAGAGAGAGGGAGAGAATCCCAAGCAGGCTCTGGGTAGTCAGCACAGAGCCCAACACGGGGCTCGAACTCATGAACCATGAGATCATGACCTGAGCTGAAACCAACAGTTGGACACTCAACTGACTGCGCCACCCAGGCACCCCGCCATATGATGTCTTTCTAACTGGCTAATCATTTGCATATTTTTCTTGCATTTTAATGATGTCATTCTCTGCTAGTCCTGGTGATATGGTTATATCTATCTCTGGATATCCTCTGGCATTTGGTAAACATATACTTCACTACATCTAATCAAAAAAACACTCAATGGCTAATACTACTGATTTTAATTTTATAATATTCTTGTCAAATTTCTTTATATTTTTTATGTGAAAAAATCTGCTCCCCTTCTCCCCTGCTGCCCACCAACACTCAATATACCCAAAATGAACTTTGGCATGTTCCATGCTCCATCCCCTATAAAGAACATCAAAAGTAATTTTTTACCTCAGTCATATTTATTTACTAAAATATTTTCAAGTATGATTTAGAAAGTGAAATTATAGATATCCTGGTATGCAGCAAAAGAGAATTGGTAGCATAATTTTACAAGCCTGGTGATTTTTCAATGATCTATTAAGAAGACAGTATAGGGGTGCCTGGGTGCCTCAGTTGGTTAAGCATCTGACTCTTGATCTTGGCTCAGGTCATGATCTCATGGTCTTAAGATAGAGCCCCATGTCAGGCTCTGCACAGAAAGCCTGGAGCCTGCTTGGGATTCTTTTTCCTCCTCTCTCTGCCCATCCCCACATGTGTGCTCTCTCTCTCTCTGTCTCTCAAAATAAATGCATAAACACTAAAAATAAAAGGAGACAGTATAATTAAGCCCTATGGATTAAAAACAAGTTGTCTTGCATTTTCCAATACAAAGGATCTTAAACATGTCTCTATATCTGCATTTATAATTATACACGTATACACATATATAATACATACATTATATATACTTATACACATATACATGGAGAGACACAGAGACACTACCTCAGTCTCTCTAAATTTTAAATTTTCTCTAGGTAGAATATATACACAGATAGTATATGTGCATCATTTCTTCAAAGCAAATATACATCTGCTATGTTCAATCATACCAGCCAAATGCTTTGACTGCTTTGAGTAATTCAAACACTTTGAAATTTGGTTTTTTTTTTTTTTTTAATACATCTGGGCAACAGATAAGATTGTCAGAAGACCTGAAAACTAAAAATGATAGCAATGCAAAAAATGTCCATTCTCTTGCAGTATAAAGAGTCAGGGGCATGTTGGTGGCTCAGTCAGTTAAGCGTCCGACATCGGCTCAGGTCATGATCTCATGGTCTGTGGGTTCAAGCCCCATGTTGGCCTGGTGCCTGCTTCAGATTTTGTGTCTCCCTCTCTGCTCCTCCCCCACTCATGCTCTGTCTCTGTTTCTCAAAAATAAATAAATGTTAAATTTTTTTAAAAAAGTTTAAAAAAAGAATCAGAGGCTAAACAATTTGATAGCCAATAATTTGGGGATTTTGTGCATGGTTTAGAAGATAGCTATCTTCTCCAGAAAGAATGGTAAGTAGCAAATTTTGTAAATATTCAGTAGATGTATCTAAACAACATAACAGAAAGTATTCTACTTATCACTGAGTAATTTCTGTAGTATGAACAATTTACTCAGAGAAAGTACATTTTCAAAGTAAATGTTCCTATAACGCAAAATATCTCTTCTGTAGGACACCTTGTGATAGGTTTCTTTGATGTCCAAATGTTTAAAACCAAACCCACAATCTCTGATTTCTTTAATTCATTGACTGATCCAACAATGATAGATTTTGATGTATTAGATTCTTATTGGTTTATGGAGTAGCTGCTCGAATTTTCGTGTCTTTTTAGACTATAATTATAAAAAGATGATAGGCAATTATCTTTTCCAATGACTCGTAGACATTATTAGAAAATAATTCTATATATAAATGTTAATCCACCAAGAATAGTTTTTAGATACAGATAATTTCAGTTTGATTTCAATCTACAAATTTTCTCCAGTTCCAAAAATTACTTACAAAACTAATCTTTCAAATTTGAATAATCTAATGTAAGCCTTCCCATAGTGTATTACACTAAATAGCAAACTAGCCATATGCTCTGCAAAAGTGAGCTTTGGTTAAAAATAAAGAAAAGAGAAATACTAGTCCCTCTTTGAGATTTACCAAGTATAGGAAAATGTTAAAGGATCTTTAAGTCCTACAGCAATTTGCAGTATTTGCTTATCTTTGTTTAACTACATTATTTCTCAGACCTGGAGACTATATCCCAAGAAATGGGTTTGCCATAGAATATAATTTGGGAAATGCAAGCCTCAAGCATTCCTTAATTAATATGAATTTAGTCTTCTAAAAAGGATGACATTTGATCTTCAGTAAATACCAGTCTTACTAATGTATCTAACTTGACAAAGTATTTTCTCCATTATAGCAGTTGTCATTTCATTCATTTCTTTGATTCTCTGGTTTCAGCTGGTAGTTAACATTTTCTATTTTTACATTCTATTAGGGTATTTAATTTGGCTATTTGCAACTATTTCTTTAAAGTTGAATGGGAAATCCTCTAGCAAGTGCTTAAGCTTCCCTCTACTACCCTGTTAACAACCCACTTAGTTTAGTTGTATTAAAACCAACAAGACACACATTTGGATTCTGGGACCTCCTGCAAGGGGATTTTAATTGGGTGGGGTGTATGCCAGCATTAGGTCAGTAGTATGTGGAAATCCACAGTCCTAAAGCCCCAGCCTGACTATGGGCCAAGAAGAAATCCTTCCCTTGGGAATTTTGAGTCTGGTTCTTTTTGTCTCCCTTGACTGAAAACAAAACTACTAGGCTACAGAGATGCATGATTAAAAACACTGTGTTATCTAGTCATTTAGTTTAGGATAGATATTCTTGATTGCACTGATGAGGATTTCTTTACGTTTCCTTCAATGAGTCACTGAGGTTTCCTCCAGTGGAAAGAAATGTCCTCTGTGATTATTCACACTTCATAGTTTTAGAGTCTTCTTCAACTGAATATACTGGATGTAACTGTGGTTTCCTTTTGCAGGATAAGTTAAAAATGACTCATTATACTGCAAGCTTTATATTTACCACTTCTAAACAAGGCCATACATACTATTTATATAATTAAATCATCCAAAATGATTTATTATGCTTCCAGCATTATTTTGAATTATATCATAATCACAAAAAGACTCCTAATCTCTTGTCCAAAAATCTATTAATCATGTCAAGATTTGATATGTGGCCAAAACTATTCATTTCCCAGAATCTTGAAGTACTAAATTAAGCTCAAATTGTGGACTATGAGTTGAATCTAAGAATAAACCAAGAATAATTATGTACAATTCCAAGGTGTTTTGTTTCTCATTAACACTCACTTGAATGAGTTCTCTTGCTAATGCTGCACAGAAACGTTAATGCTATAAAAGCTTCAGGAAGGAACCAAATTTTGTGTAACAGGTAGATAAAACAATACTTTTTTATTTGCTTCTCTATAGGCTCCAATAATGAAAACAAGAAGCTGTAGACATTCAAATGGAGGCAGAAAGGTCAAATTCTGGCTGAAAATAAGGCATTTCATTAAACATAAGGGACTATGTTATTTTTTAAGTCAGTGTTCTAAGGTCAGCTTAAATGAGTGAATGCAGATTTTAACCGCTCAGAAACATATGGGTTGTGTTCTGTTATCCCAAGAAAGACCCAAAGGCCATATCTATATCAGAGATATAGTCAGAATGTGGCATATAATTGTGTCACTGGTTAATGCAAGCCAGAACAAAGGAACTACATTGTTTGTGCCCTATTTTTGCCAATTTTCTAGTTTCAAAGGAATAAATGCAAACATTGTTCAACAAAGGCTGTATTACATCTACTTAGGAATCAGAGGTAACATTTTTATGACAGATTTTTCTCTTTTGAATATTCCTGTATTTATATTTTTCTTTTTCAAGCTGAGAGCAGATTTTCCACTGTTTACACAAAATCACCAAAACATAAATGATAGACATCACACAGGCTGATACAGATGCAGTGAACAGTTTGGGGAATAAGCCATTTTCCTAAGAAGCCTCCATTCAACTGACATACCCTTAGTCCATTTGTGGCCAGCGACTTTTAGATAGTGTGAGAAGCTGAGAACATATTATTCTTTTAACTTATTCTCTAGTGCTCCACCCATATTGTGGGAGGAACAGCGTTGCACAGCAAGATTTTATGGGTAGCTCATTGAATATCCTTGATTCAAGTCAACCCAAGGCCTAATCTTAAGTCCACTTAGGTTTATCAATAGTTTAAAAAATATTCGTAGAATTTAAGTGAAACTGACAGATTAATTGACCTCCAAGGAGCACAGAAATCCACCTACAATTGCACACATCTTGCTGCTATTCCTGTTCCAGGGACACAGCTGATAAGAATAAGAAATCTATGGTTTCCTCCGTCCGTGAATACTTTACTCACTGAAACTTAATAATCTCAGAATTATTCATTTTCTCTGTAATTATTTTGGGATGGTCTGTATTTTTGCATGAAAGTGATCTCTTAGGAGTGAAAAAGAAGGGGTGAAATCAATAAAGTTCACATGGCGCGACTGACTTTAATTTGTGCAGGCTGTTTAAATCTGTTAGGCTGAGATCTAAGTCATAAAAAAGAACAATGAAACTGGTTTAAGGTAAAGAGCAGACTGTATTCATATAAAGAGAAAAGTGCAACATACTGAATCTTCTAAATAAGGAAGCAAAAACAAACAGACGCACAGACAGAGGTAAAAAGTCACAGAATAAAGAAGAATAGTTACTAGAGTTATCACCTTCTTTCCTTACTCACAAAGGCTATGTTTTGGCTGCGTAGTAATGTAAGAACACAACAAAACCAACTTAAAGTAATTAAATCTAAGTATACCTAAAAATTTACACACAGGTAATTATAGTGAAATTGGAAAAAATATTTTTTCAGGCTTAGCAGAAAAATCCAAAAGTCCTGTTTTTTATGATCTCCCCAGTTAACAGATTTTGATTTTGCTTAAGATTTAACCAGAGGCCACATGATAGGCACATTTATTAATCAACACCAAAAGTATTTGTCATGAAAATAGGATTTGCTAGCCGTATTTCCATACATAGCATTGTAGGAATTTCCAGTTCTGTGTTGTAAGTCACAACAAAACCTGGATCTTCTGTTTGTTGTAATCACAATTTGTGTGTTGAACTGGAGATTAACATTTACCACTTAAAATATTCCTATTAATGAATAAAGCTGGAAAAATATAGCTCATCTATTATTGTGGGTTTTAAAATTTTTCTTACAGAAGACTTCTTTCACTTAAGGAAAACACCTCAAATCTTATTAGCCAAAATAAACAAATGTGGAGTTCCCACAGAATTAAAAGGAAACAATAGGTGACCTTCCCCATACCCCTCCAACTAGGACTTCCATTTCCTCATCCTATTTTATATCATCAGTGCTGAAGAAAGAATTAATACACAAAAAGCTTGAAAGCAATGGTGTTGTCTATCTTATTTCACTCATAGGAAAACAAAGACACTGAGGTATTCAGTAGCTTGACCAATTGGTCCATCTACATAACGAAGGAGTTGAGACTACCCCCCTCCTCTCTTGAATTCCAGGCCACGGTCTTTCCTATCTTCCTACTGTATTTCCTTCTCTTAGAATTAGGAAAACATAAATCCTGGAAATAAAATTAACTATCTGTGGTTAATTTGGAATTCTCTTTTCCCTAAAAGTTGTTTACTCTAAAGTGTGAAGTTTCCTTACAGGGTTCACCAGTTCAAAGCTGCCCGGATTGGGCTGAATATTTCCTAATTCTGTAGTGAGGGATGAATTTAAATTGTTTACAAATGCATCCTTTAAAGAGTCCCAATGCAAACTTTAAATGTTGTAGGTCTTAGAAAGAAGAGTATAGTTCATGAGAACTCAGATGTGATGCTAATACGCAAACATTTTTAGAGAGGAAAGCCATTAGTAATCACAAGTAAATAGATTTTAAATGTCAGGAAATTTCTTTGGGGGCAACATTAGGCAAAATGGCTACCCCTAGTGCATTATACAATGAGAAGATTTCTTCCAGAATGTCCTTTAGGATTCTTTATGAAAAGTACCACACTCCTTACCATGCCTCAGCAGCCACCATTTTTTTTTCACAAATAAAATAATGGGAAAGAAGAGAAGATTTATTATGTCTCTTTGAAGCCTTAGAATTTTATGATTTCATGATAATAGGTATATAATATCACAACTGGATGTGGAAAGGCACAGGGAATTATTTGATTAACACTTAAATTTCTGAAGACTAGTATTTGAGAGCCATTTCCCCCCTAAATATCATCAGAATTTTATCTTAAATACTTTTTGGGTGGGGGGAGCTTGGGTGTCTCAGTCAGTTAAGCATCTAACTCTTGGTTTCGGCTCAGATCATGACCTCATGGTTTGTGAGTTTGAGCCCTGCATCAGACTCTGTGCTGACAGTGCAAATCCTGCTTGAGATTCTTGCTCTCTCTCTGCCCCTCCACTCCTCGTGATCTCTCTCTCAAAATATATAAATTTAAAAACAAATACCTTTTTCTTTTTGTGAGAGAGAGAAAGAGGAGGGAGGAGGTGGAGAGGGGAAGAGAGAGGGAATCTCAAGCAGGCTCGATGCCCAGGGCAGACCCAAACACAGGGCTCAATCTCTCAACCATGAGATCATGATCTGAGCCAAAAACAACAGTTGGGTGCTTAACTGAGGCACCCAGGCACCCCTCAGAATTTTATCTTAAAACATGGGATTGATTAATACTTTATGTAGACTGAATAGATAGACTGCTCACTTATATATGGGGCATCACTTTATTCGTAAATTTAAATAATACTATTATCACAACATTAAACTTTCTGTTCACCTGCCACATGAGTTGTGTCCACTTGATTCGACCAAAGGGCTTCAAGTATGCTGTTCCTTTCCTTGTCTTCTATACACATCCCCAAAAATTGATGGGAAAAAGAATGCCTTTATACATTAGGATGGGAATTGCCTCTGTTTGATTCTGTCACTACCTCACTTAGTTATATTTTCAAAATGGTCTTATCTGATAGTATTCTAATATTATGTAACTTACATGCAAAAATATTCTGACAAAGAACGATTATGAATAAAAACTCACAACAAAATAACAATAGCCGTTCTTGAAAGCTTCCTTTGTGTCAAAAAGTGAAAGATTGTCTTCAGCGTTTTTTTACCTTTTATCTTATTTAATCTTTAAAACAGTTTTATAGAGATCATGACCACGGATTTGAACCTGGGAATATAACACTCCATCTCCCATGATCTATACCTCTGTCCTCTACTTGTCCTAAACTGCATGCTGTGTGGTCACAGCACCCAGGGCGATGCAGACATGATTGAAACCTAACAGACACGCCAAAAGACTCTTACCTTAGACCAGTCACCCATTCGCCACACATAGCATTTTGAGTAATCCTCACAATCTTCAGCCTCCCTGGGTCTGGTGGAGAGGACACATTTCTTCCTAGGGTTCGTACACCTCACGGTCCGGTGACGTACGCCTTTGCCACACTTGACCGAACACTAGCAGAAAACATCAGAGAGTCGGGATGAAGTCCGTGATTAGGAGATACAGATGAACGGTTAAATTATGTTAAGTAATATTTCTTTCTCTTTAAAAATTTTTTTTTCAGTTTACTTATTTTGAGAGAGAGAGGGAGAGAGAGCACAAGCAGGGGAGGGGCAGAGAGAGAGGGAGGGAGAGAATCCCAAGCAGCTTTGAAGTATCAGTGCCCAGTGTGGAGCTCGAACTCATGGACCATGAGACCATGACCTGAGTCAAAATCAAGAGTTGGATGCTTAACGGACTGAACCACCAAGGCGCACCTTTCTTTTCTTTTCTTTTCTTTTCTTTTCTTTTCTTTTCTTTTCTTTTCTTTTCTTTTCTTTTCTTTTCTTTTCTTTTCTTTTCTTTTCTTTTCTTTTCTTTCTTTCTTTCTTTCTTTCTTTCTTTCTTTCTTTCTTTCTTTCTTTCTTTAAAGTAGGCTTCACTCTCAGTGTGGAGCCCAATGTGGAGCTTAAACTCATGATTCTGAGATCAAGAACTGAGCTGAGATTAAGAGTCGGATGCTTAGCCAAGTGAACCATCCAGGTGCCCACTGTTAAATAATATTTCTAATCATCTGTCATAAGCCTATGACCACATATAGACCAGGTTAAAGAACAAAGAGAAGTTAAACACCTGGCTATACGCCAGTACCAGGAGCCAGATGAAGCTCAAGACAGAGTGCTGGAGGTAAATGAGTTTCAGGAACACAGGACCATTATTACAGTGATCAATATAACATAAGGATTATTTATTAAAGACAAATAATATACAGTGATCAAAATATAAAATACTGAACTTGATTGCCATAAAAATTTTTATGTATAATTATCTAAGAAAATTCATTTTATTTTTGCTAAGATTTAGTTTGTTTTAGCCCTAAGAAATGTTTGCAAAAGATAGAAAAAAATTTTAGAGGGTGTCATTTTTCACAAACTTTTCTTAAAGCTAAAACAGAAAAATCTTAGCAAAAATAAATATTTAATTGCATAATTATATACCCCTAGAAATTATCATTCTAAATGACTGCAAGCATTGAAAATATAATTCAGTTGAAAAACAGTTTGTTTATTTCATAAATAACTGATGCCTGATTTAAGATGGTGACATAACATACAAACATGTATGTATATTTGTATATTCCACCAAGTTTTTCTAGGTGCAAGTTGGCATCTCATTTTCATTTATGTCTCTTATTATGGAATATGTGTAAAGCTTATCAATTTTACAAAGATATACATCACTGACTATCTGGACTCAGGGACTAAAATGGCATTGGGCAAGAGAAGGGAAAGGAAGGAGAGAAGGGAATGGATGAAAGATATGGCAAACCTTGAAAATCCAATGAATATTTGTGATTAAAAAATGTCCAAAACAAGAGTTGCAGGAATACATTTAACAATGACGTAGTATTAAGAATAAGCACGTGGACTACAACAGGTGTGTTGTTGAAAACCTGAGCACGAAACTAATGATATTATAAATATCGTATATTTTACACAAATGAGTAACTGTCTCATAATTTATGGCTTATGTTTGAATATGTTGAGCTTTAAAGTGGACTACACGTGTGACTTAGCATTTTAAAATTTATATTTTAATGTTTTGTAGCTGGAACTAACCCTCAACCATAAAATCAATGTTTAAATTAAATAAAAACAAGAGAAACATTTTTTTAAATTGGTAGACTGCATTGAGACATAATATTTCTCCCAGCTGGTGCCAAAAATCTGTACAGAATCTCTCTGACCTATTTCCTCCTAAAGAGTTTGCAAAAACATTATGGTTAGGCTGGAGGTGGGATATTTTCCTTTGCTCATGTGAATCTTCTCTCCAGATTGAACTGATTCATTTGGATGTAATATTAGATACTGCATTCATCAGCAAAGCACACATCAAAAATGAAGGAGAAAATGTTAAGCAGCAAGGTGTAAGGTGTAGCTCAGAACAGGAAGACACCGGCAAATTATGCTACTGGTCAATGTACTTTAGTAGGTGTGGGGTTGCGTTACTTGAAGAATATTCCCACACCTTACTATCTAAGCTACTTTATCCTCGTTTTCAAAGGATTAGCTGATCATCATACCCTAGCATTTTGTTTGTCAGTTTTATATCCTATCTAATATTCTGAAAGTAAGCATCTGAATGATTTGGCTCTGGGTGTGCATGTGCGTGTGTGTGTGCTCATGTGTGTGGGTATGTAAGTGTGAGTGTGTTTGTGTGTGTGTGGCATATAGCCACATACTCACCTAAAATGCTTCAGAGCAGCTAGAGAATATAAGTAATGATTGCCATTTATTATTTTTATGTACATTTTTTAATGTTTATTTTTGAAGAAGAGAGAGATAGAATGTGAGTGGGGGACGGGCAGAGAGAGAGGGAGACAGAATCCAAAGCAGGCTCCAGGCTCGCAGCTGTCAGCCCAGAGCCTGCCACAGGGCTTGAACTCACAAACCGTGAGCTCATGACCTGAGCCGAAGTTGGATGCTCAACCGACTGAGCCACCCAGGAGCCCCTATATAAATTTTTAAAATCTATTTATTTTTGAGAGAGTCAGAGATTGACAGGGGAGGGGCAGAGACAGAGGGAGACACAGGATCTGAAGCAGGCTCCAGGCTTGGAGCTGTCAGCACAGAGCCTGACGCGGGGCTCAAACCCACAAACCGTGAGATCATGACTTGAGCTGAAATTGGATGCCCAGCCAACTGAGCCACCCAGGTACCCAGACTGCTGTGTATTATTATGCAAACATGTGTATCGGATAAAAGAAAATATACCATACAGCTTGGCGTGGACCACACCGGTGTGCTACAGACTACATGCCAATGGGTGTGTGGTGCAGTGAGTCTGACTGCACTGGGTTCAAATCCCAGCCCTTCTACTTAGATAGGATTGGGTAAACTATTTAATGTCTCTGAGATCAATTATAAAATGGTGAAACTATTAACTTACTTAGATTAATGATTAAATACAAACCATATACTAAATATGAAATAAAAACAGAGTCTTTGCTTCTAGGAGATGATTCTTAAAAGATAGCGCCCTTTCTTGTTCTTTCTCTTTTAAGTGTTCAGGGAGGGAAAGACAATGAGTCAAATGTGTATTAAAATTTCTTCAGTGCCTGGGTGGTTCAGTCGGTTGGGCATCTGACTTCAGCTTGGGTCATGATCTCATGGTTCTGGGTTTGAGCCCTGCGTTGGGCTCTGTGCTGACAGCTTGGAGCCTGGAGCCTGCTTTGGATTCTGTGTCCCTCTCTCTCTGCCCCTTCTGCCACTCGTGCTCTGTTTGTCCCTCTCTCAAAAATAAATAAACATTAAGAAATTTTAAAAAAATCTGCCCACTGAAGAGTATACTCATGGTATATATAAAAAAAAGCAGCAACCTAAAGTGTATATAGAATACATTTTTGATTATGTTACAATATTTATTGAATAGAGTAAATAACTTTGTCTTCTTCTGTTTGCAAAATTATATATAAGCAGCATATCCTCTTTCTTGTCAGAAAAGTTAATAAACTGCTGTAAACAGAGATTCTGATCATGATAGCACATGACATCAGACAAGGTGGGCATCAGAGGAGAGAAATGAAGTGGGGAGGGCTGGGGGCGTGCACTGTACCTCAGACCACACTCCTGCCTCCCATACGGTCATGCAGTCCTGACCCTCACAGCGCTGGGCAGAGGCAGGCTTAGGCCCGGAGCAGTCCCTCTCCCGGGCTCTGATCAGAGTCCCATTGCTCAACTGTTGGGTACAGGCCACCTGTCTGCTCTGCATCCCTTTTCCACAAGTTCGTGAACAGGGGGTCCATTCCGTCATCATCCATCTAGAAGTAAAGCAAGAACCACTGAAACAAGTTAAAAGATATCGACCCACGGTGTATTTTGACATGTCTGGAATTAGAATCGTGGCACAGTGACTTTTTTTTTTTTAATTAATATAGCTTTGTCTAAAACACCTGTGCTTTCTATCATTTTGAATTCTCCTTATTTCCTATCTCAGGGTCTTGTTCTTGTTTGTTTGTTTGTTTAGAGAGCAGGCAAGGGGCAGGGAAGGAGGGAGAGAGAGAATCCCAAGTAGGCCCTGCCCTGTCAGCACAGAGCCCAATGTGGGCTCAAACTCACCAACTGTGAAATGGTGACCTGAGCCGAAATCAAGTCAGATGCTTAACAGACCGAGCCACCCGAGCGCCCCCTCAGGGCCTTGTGCATCTTAGAATCTCAAAGAATGAGATTCTGTCCACACCATAGTACATGCTTTGCCTGTGGCTGCTTATCATATTGGCACACTGAGATACCTTCTAAGTGTACAATTGCTAAGATACATGGGTTATTCCTGTCCTTCATGCTTTGAATCTTCACAACAACTCCATGTGTTAAGTACGACAACTATCGTGGAGAGGGAAACCACGGCAAGGAGAGATTTAGCAATTTACCAAGGGTCACGAGGATGTAAAGTCAGAAATTGGAAGTGAGGCTGTACAAGGACCTCACAAGGAGACATATGCAGGTATTAGCAAGGTAACAGAACCCTGTCACTGAGAATGCCCTCTTACCTGGGGGAAGCAATCATTAGTACATTATGCCTAGTACCTGCAACAAGATTTCTGTGCCTGGGACATACCTTCCAGATAAAGCTATGTGTGCTTCCTCAGGCTAGCCTCTATGTACTTGCAATGTAATCACAGACACAGGAGTGACCGGCTCAGAGTGCTACGCGTCAAGCGACCTTATTGTGAAAGGTCCTCAAGAACTCCCAACTGTTATTCTTGGATTTCACTGATTCAGTGATTCAGCCCACACACATGTAGTTTAATACCTAGATGGACATCCTTTACCCAACCACGAGGGCAGTGATACATATCTATGGCACTTCCTTTTCTAATGAATTCGGATCTAACCTAGGACCACTAATTTAAACACAACCCCAAATTTATTTCAGGAAGAAGCAAGGCCTATGCCTGAAAAGTGATTCATAAAATTTGTATGATTCTGGTCAATATATGATTCTCATCAATAAAACCCTCTCTGTATTTCCCATCATTAGGACAACCTCCCAGGGGGATCTAAATCCCCCCCTAAACTATCTGCACGATCCTATTTCGTCGCAGTGAAGGGCAGTCAGAAGCCCTGAGCTTAATTCGGGGTTCGTACTAGCTGTGCACATTCTTGAAACAATACTTAACAGCTGTTAAGTTTCCATTCTGTCATTGGGTAAAAGGGTTTATTATTATACTGTCTGACATACAATAGGGACTCAGGATATAGTATATACTATATATATTACCATATATTTGTAAGTGATTTATACTTACTCATTTCTCTAGCTTCTTCTCTCATTTGTTTGGAAAATAAAGCATACGCTTAGTTTGCTCCCCAAACACTTTCTATTTTCTCCACATGGTACCTGTATATGGAGCATCCACTGCCTGGATCCTTGACAGCCAGCTCCAAGTCCCTTCCTCCCAAAAGAGCTTCTCCACCCAACCCACAATGATTGTGCTCTCCTCTGCCCTCTGGCATTTGGCTTGTGGCACTCAGCAGTTGTTAGATATTCCCTAGCAAGGTGGAGGGGCTCACAGCCCCCCTACAAAAGTTGCCCTTCTTTTCCTGATTAGGATACAAGCTCTTTAGGGCTGCCTGGGTGGCTCGGTCGGTTAAGCATCAGACTTAGGCTCAGGTCATGATCTTGCGTTTCATGAGTTCTTGAGTCCCACAGTGGGCTCTGTGCTGACAGCCTGCTTCAGATTCTGTCTCCCTCTTTCTCTACCTTGCCCCTGCTCGCAATGTCTCTCTCTCTCTCTCAAAAATAAATAAACATTAAAAAAAATTTTTTTTAAAGTTTAAAGAATTAAAAAAAAGGATATAAGCTCTTTAAAGGCAGAGATCAACGTCTTATTCTCCTTTGCATCCATAACACTTTGCACACAACAGCCTGTCATTAAACATTTCTCGATTTGGAATTTGTGTCTGTGTTTTACGGAAGTAGCATCAATTCTTCCTAATTTACTTAAGCCTAAATGCCCCTGGCAATGATTCAAAGTTTGGGAAGTCCCATCCTCATGTAATCTAGTTTTCTCATCTGTACAATGGATTTAGTTCTAAATGATTCTATGCTTCTATTTCTAAAAAAAAAAAAAAAAAAAAAAAACAACAACAAATCACGATAACATTTACATTGCAATATTGCCTCTAACAATGTTCTTGTCTGCAAATCTATCAGATATGATGCAGATCTACCATTTTGCTTCGGAGTCCCCTAGTGGATTGTTCCTAATGTATTTATCTTCCAAATTTATTTAGTTTCCTGCTTCACCTTTTACATGAGGATACCTGGGTTATAATTAAATTTAAACCCACGTATGCACCTTTCCCTTCAACTATGGAACCTAGAAGACACTACCGAAAAGAGAAGTATCTGCAATTTCATGGGAGATCATGTTCTTTTAATGTTTCTTTAAATTTACTTTTGAGAGAGTGTGAGCAAGGGAGGGGCAGAGAGAGGGAGACAGAGGATCCGAAGCAGGCTCTGCGCTGAGAGCAGCAAGCCTGATGCAGGGCTTGAACTCACAAACGAAACCATGAGATCATGACCTGAGCTGAAGTCAGATGTTCAACTGACTGAGCCACCTAGGCACCCCTGGAATCTCATGTTTTTTAAATAAAATACATTTGAGATATCCTTAGTATAATGGTAAAAGTTACTTTTTCCATTCCTTGTGAAAACTGCTCAAAAATAAGAATTAAAGTGTAAAACATATTCTAATAAGAGAAAAAATGCTTTATATTTTGGAATTAACCTAATTTGGAGTTATCCCATTTCCTTATCTTTAAGATTCCCTCTTGTATTTATTTACCCAAGGGATATAGGAGTACTGATGCATAGGGGCACTTGTACCCCAATGTTTATAACAGCACTCTCAACAATAGCCAAATTATGGAAAGAGCCTAAATGTCCATCAACTGATTAATGGATAACGAAATTGTGGTTTATATACACAATGGAGTACTATGTGGCAATGAGAAAGAATGAAATATGGCCCTTTGTAGCAATATGGATGGAACTGGAGAGTGTAATGCTAAGTGAAATAGGCCATACAGAGAAAGACAGATACCATATGTTTTCACCATATGTGGATCCTGAGAAACTTAACAGAAACCCATGGGGGAGGGGAAGGAAAAAAAAAAAAGAGGTTAGAGTGGGAGACAGCCAAAGCATAAGAGACTCTAAAAAACTGAGAACAAACCGAGGGTTGATGGGGGGTGGGAGGGAGGGGAGGGTGGGTGATGGGTATTGAGGAGGGCACCTTTTGGGATGAGCACTGGGTGTTGTATGGAAACCAATTTGACAACAAATTTCATATATTGAAGAAAAAAAAAGATTCCCTCTTGCAAAGCTATTTACTAGTGCAATGATATATTTTATATTTGGCATATAGGGTTCTGTCAGACTATTTGATTCTATTCAATAAATGTAAATGGAAATTAGAAAGTTTCTTACTAGGGTGGGGAAAAAGAAAAGGCAGGAAAATTAAAACCAGTAAGTCACAGAAAGTTTTCCTATGATGAACCTTAACACTTGCTTGTGTCCATTTTATACTATTCAATGTTTTGGCTAACCTCACTGACATTGCTTCTTGGTGATTTGCGATATATTGACTCCTTTTCTAAGGGAAGGAAGATAACAATCTCTAACAAAAAAGATATCCAGTCTCCAGGTGCAAAAAACTCTCACTCAGAAATGTAGTGACCCTTTGAAACTATTCATTTTACGAAGTCATTAACAAGGCATTTTCCCTCAAGATAGCCGAGATCAGCAAATGAACAATGAATGGTGTGTATATTGTACATTCTGATCCTTTGCAGACGAAGTCAGGAAGTGACAAACATGTTCTAGTCCTCATATCCAACTCATTGAAGATTCCTGATAAACCAGGAAAAGCCAATGCTCTTCCCTCCAAATGGAAAAGTTATATGGTATATGAAACAAATGAAGTTTTGAAATATTTTAGCTAATAATTTAACACAAGATAAGGTGGCATTTTAATATCTATTAAAAGAGATAGAGGGGTGCCTGGGTGGCTCAGTTGGTTGAGTGTCTGGCTTTGGCTCAGGTCACGATCTCACCACTGGTGAGTTCGAGCCCCACATCGGGCTCACTGCTTGTCAGCCCATCAGCAGAGCCCGCTTCGGATCCTCATCCCCCTCCTCTGCCCCTCAGCCACTTGTGCTCTCATAAAAATAAACAAATATTTTTAAAAATAAGATAAAAGAGACACAGAAAAAGATAAATCTTAGGAATGGCAATAACAAAAATGGTCCAGATTCTTTTGGCAAAGGCCAAAAACTCTGCTCTTCCATTTGTCCTGCACTGAACAGAGGGGAGTCAAGGACTTGATTGCAGGTAACAGTAATTCCCTAGGTCACTTTTCCTGCTGATTACTCCATTGCCACCTAAAAAAATCTTAATTAGTTCATCTACTCATGAAGTCATCCTGAAAAACATACAGTCAAGTAGAGGGAATGGGCATAACACTATTGGAAGTATATTAATGTGCTTTTATCTTTTGCATGGTCTTTTACATATCATTCTTTTGTCCTTTTCCTTAGAAGCATAGTTTTCCCTGGGGTTTGGGGAAGAATAAGAATATTCGAGCAGAAACGGAAAGGAAAGAAAAAGTTGATACTCAGCTTTTGTCACCGAATCTACAGAAAAGCAAGCCTTGACATTTCAGCATTGTAAAGAAAGAAAGGATTTTCTAAATTCTTTTAAGCTGTCATTAATATTGCATGAGCTGGATCTGAAGGGCTTAATAACTGAATTTTGCCATAAGCCTGAAATACAGGGAACTCAGGATCAGGGCTACATCAGAGGTGGGAAGGCAGGGGGAAAAGGGAAACCAGAAGAACTGAGCATTAGCCTCAATGACACTAATTCCCAAAGAGATTAAGACAAAAAAGTTTAAATACAGTTAATTGGCAACTTTGTTCCTCCTCCCTCTTTAAACTGCTCCCCCATACTTATTCATTTCAGTGGAGGGTCATGAAGAATATTATATTAGTTATAGACCGCTATAAAGCTACAAATTATTTGCACACCTGAGTTCCAGGACATGTAAATTCACTGTGTCCCTTGTACAGGAGCCAGTGAGCGGGGAGATCAATCTCTGTTTGGCTCGCCAGGAACTCACAACTATGTCCTGAGCCTCAACAGATCTCTGAGTGTTGGGATAGAACAGATGTGCCTGTCTCTGTATTCCAGAGGATTCAATGCAGACTCAAACTCATTTAATCCTTCTATCTTTGAAAGCTTTTAGGACCTTTGACACTGGGGGTCAGTCCCACTCAAGCCCAACCTTAATTTTTATATGAAAACACGTGGACGTTCAGCTCTATGATGGGAACCACTCCAAACCACCTTGCTGCTAGCTCACTCCAAAATGATACTCCAGTTCCACTTCATCTCTGCCTGTTACTAAGGTTTCTACACCACTTTCAGCTGCTCAGCATCACTGTCTTACTTCCTACTTCAGAGTTTCTCGCCTACTTTGTTGCCTCATACTCACTGGGGAAGTCACAGGAGACCGAGACAAATGGACTGCCCAATAACTAGGACCCAGCTCAGGAATTGGGCGATGGAAGGTCAGGGATCGGGCAGTCACCCTGGGAGCTCTGGGAGAGGAAGTGAAGACGTAGCCTGGGAAACCAGGAGGACCACACCATCCCTGGTGTCACGTGAGGGACTGGATCCCGGCCAGTCCTGCTTTGTTTTATATCTCCCTTGGCAAGTTCTACAATACCATTTCAGAGAATTCAAGAACAAATAGCTAACTTCAACCCATAGTCAGGTTTTTGAAGAAGTGACCAACAGATTACCAAGTAATTTTAATTACACCTCCTTTGTCTCACTTAGTGGTTGTTTTCATCCTGTGGAGAATACAGTTAAAGTTGAGGTAAGTCCTAGCCTTGCTGCTTTTATTTTTAAGCTTATTCATTATTTTGAGAGAGAGACAGACAGACAGACAGATATACAGAGAGACAGAGAGAACAGGCATGTACATGAGCAGGGGAGGGGCAGAGAGAGAAAGAGAGAGAGAATCCCAAGCAGGCCCCACATTGTCAGCACAGAGCCTGACTCGGAGCTTGATCCCAACTGTGAAATCATGACTTGAACCAAAATCAAATGTCAGACACTTAACCAACTGAGCCACCCATGTGCCCCCTATCCTTTCTGCTTTAATACTCTTTCCATCCAGGCAATTATCTTTCTTTCCTAGATCTTGCTTGTTTAAAACCTTACATCTTGGTATATATTCCTTTGCACTGTTGTTAGGAAAGTGTGGATTTGTTAGTATTTGGAGTGTTTAAAAAATATTTTTATGTTTATTTTATTTTTGAGAGAGAGAGACAGACAGAGGACGAGCAGGGGGAGGGGCAGGGAGAGAGGGAGACACAGGATCCAAAGCACCCTCCAGGCTCTGAGCTGTCAGCACAGAACCCGACAAGGGGCTCAAACTCACCAACCGTGAGATTATGACCTGAGCCAAAGTTGGTGCTCAACCGACTGAGCCATCCAGGCGCCCCAGTGTTTTGAGTGTTAAAGACCAGTGATTTAATGGCCAAATGGAGCATTAGCAAGTGGTGGGAGAGGGTTACCTTGTTTGGCATGGTTGCTCATTACACTTGCGAATCTGTGGCACAGGCTTGGTTAGGTATTTGCATTTCTTGTTGTCCACAATGCTGATGTTTTTGTTCATGATTTTTGTGCAAGACACTGTTGTCTTCCTTTCTCCTGAAAAGAGCAAACAAACATAAAGAAATGAGAGGCCTTTATGTAAATGGGCTTAGGAGGTATGCATAGGCTGGTTGTAATTTTCAGATTTGTAAAGGAATTTTAAGTTATATCAATGAAGATATAATTTAAAATTTACATGCAAATACATCTCTAGGCTTAAAGAAGATAAATGGTAAGGTTTTCCTCACTAGAAATTAAATGGCAAGTTTTACATTCCCAAGGGATTGTGGCAGCATAAGTTGATAAAACATTAATTAAGGATTTGCTGGTAAGGACTATGCTATCTTTTAGCATTAAGTGGTGGAAAGCTGTAATTTGCAAAAATCCTGTATACTTTCATGGAAGCACATAAACACACGTGTGTATTTTATCATTTGGCTCTGTACCACCTGTGCTCTGCAGTAAATTATGGAAAGCAGGCTTTTCTGTACATTTTTAGTATAACTCACACCTTTATTCTTATTGTCTCTGATAAAAGTGTTTTAGCGCAATGAGGAATTCTAGAAATATTCGTTCCCTATTCAGTGTGATGTTCTCTAAGAAAAGCTATGGTACTCCTGCTATTTTTCACCAGATTTCAGAAAAATGGCTTCTCTACTTTCTCTGTTATGATAAAGTCTGATTAGAGTAGGTTGAAATGACCACTAGTATGGTATTTCTTGTTCTTTGAGACCGATAAGAACACTTACTTGACAACATTTTCGTTATTTCATCTGGTACCTGAAAAGCCTAGTAAATATATGCTAATTCTGTTTCTCTATAAAAGTCTAAATATCTACATAAGATTTAATAACCTAATTTAACTTATTGTTTGACATTATAAAGTAATTACATCTACTAACAATTTTAAGGCCAGATGGGTCATAAAGGATTAAGAAAATAATCTCAAGTCTTCTGGGTCTCTACTGAAAGGCCATTAGTTAGGGTCCCGTGACTGTCATGCAATGGGTAATTAGGAAACTCAGAGCATTCATGACAGTCATGCCAAATACGACAGGCTGGGCTGGTGGCACAGAGGTCACTCTGTGATTTAACTGACAGACAGGGAAGGCTGGCATCAAGAAAGAAGAAAAGAAGGAATGTAGACAGAGAGCTACTTTGAGTAATTTTTAGTATCTTTTGCTTTGACCTGAATGGGGGATGGGGAGGAGCAACAAGGTGGCCCAGTAGAAGGCAAAGAACAGTTGTTGGGCTTGAGGATCTTCCCTTCACCTGCCTCTCAACAACACTGAGCATAGTCCCATGACAATTTGTAGTATACAAAAAGGATTCTCTCTCCACCCCCGTATGTGTGTGTATGTGTGTATTAACTAACAATTATATCTGTGATTATTGCATATCATGTTATTGAAATCATTTAGGTCTTCAGTTTTATTTTCTAGTACAAGTAGCACAATGTTGACCAAACTATTCCCGGTCTGGAGAATTCCGGTGCAATACAGCTTATTCTATGGGAGCTCCATATAGACAACATAGTGCCAGGCATGTAAAAGGCCCTTTCCCAGCTTGGCAAATAGAACGTGAGCTCAACTGCAGAGTCCAGGCTAAGGACTTTATGGTCAGCTGCCTACTTGAATGAACATCTCTGCCTCAGAAGTCCTGGCCCTGACCTGTGTACCTCACATGTTCAGGCAAGCTGATGCCAACTGGTAGAATAAAAGACAACATTTTATGCTGGAGGTAAATGCTTAGGGGCTGTCCAGGCTATTCCCAGGTAGGCCAAGAAGGGTGGAGTGCGACATTACATGTAATCACAGAAGTGTTCAGTACCACCAACTTCAATTTTCAAATAAATTGCTAGAAAAGCAGAAATGGCTTATGTTCGTTTTTTTGCAGAAAAAAAAAACTGGCCTCAGAAGGTAGGAGTTACCTAAGTGTAAATAATCGGGACACAGAGTTCTGGGTAACTTCTTCCTAGTTTCCCATGTTCCAGGTGCACCTTTATGACCTGATGCACAATTAAATAGATATTATGCAAGTTCTGTATAATGCGAACATATGTAAGTAACACTTTCTACATTATGATGGTGCCCACTTAAAAGCAGGATTAAAATACACGTTCCTTTCATCAAATATAAATGTTAGTTTTAAAATCGAATTTAAGGCCTTCAAATTCCTAAGACGCTATTTTGCAGAATAGATGTGGTTGCCTAAACTAATTTAAAGAGTGGCTTTCTGCCAAATACAACACACACACACACACAAATGACTAGCAGACGGTATCCAGAAAGCTTTTGTGAACATGTATGTAGTCATGCAGTAAATAACTCAGGGCTAATTACACTGCATTTCTTTCCTTTCCTCAGGAAATGCATAACTTTAGTTATACTACCCCAGAGCTCACATATGAAGCTATTGAAAAAAAATGTTTCGAGGACAAGTGTTGATATGTCAAAAGAGACATAGGTTTCTATCTCATTTCAGGGAGCACCTTGGTGTTCAAGGAAAATGGAAAGGCATGTGATGATGAATTGGGACTTTTCCATCTACACTGGAGCAAGGAAGCTCACATCATACGTTTTTTGGCAGAGAGGATAGACTTGGCCCTACTTTTAAAAAATTTCATTGAACAAAAACAATAGAATCAGGGGGAAGAAATCTATTGCTCAGCTACAGGCACACTATGCCTATGAAAATACAACTAGATCTTCAAGCCATATGGAAATGTTATTGTTTGACTTTTTTCTTTTATATATTTTTATGTTCCAGCCAACACAGGAAATTTCCATTCTAGCATCTAATAGCAGTATTTACAATGCATCCCGTACTGTGGAACCTAGGGACGGACCCAAAGTGATGAAGTAACTGGCTTTCCGCCTGAGCCATGAGTAGCTGGAAGCTGTTGACAGTGTATTACTTGCTTTACGGCAATTAACTTCACCTCTAGGTCATTCCTGTTAAATCGGTTTTGGGGAAATCAGTTTTGATGCCTTGAATACAATTATGAATACAAGAAGATGACCATTAAGCAATTGGTCTCATTGCCAAATTCGGGCAAAACCTGAAAATGAAGGGTGATTTTTATTTACTGACTCTGTTCTCTGAAGACACTTAACAAAGACTAGATACATGTGCCTTCTTTTCCAGTCTCAGATACAAGCTGATCTTCTTTCTATGCTCTATATTTAACCCCATGAAATGGATATTTTTAATAAAACTATATTCTATCCACATAGATCACATTTCTAGAACTGGCACCATAAATGTGGAAACACGTTCTTGGGAATGTGTTCAGTGCTTCAGTATATGTAGGTGAAATTCTATCTTATTAGATGTTCCAAACTTTTTTTTTTTAACATTTATTTATTTTTGAGACAGAGAGAGATGGAGAATGAATGCGGGAGGATCAGAGAGAGAGGGAGACACAGAATCCGAAACAGCCTCCAGGCTCTGAGCTGTCAGCACAGAGCCTGACACGGGCCTCGAACTCATGAGCAGTGAGATCATGACCGAAGCTGAAGTCAGACACTTAGCCGACCAAGCTACCCAGGAGCCCCTGTTCCAAACTTTTAAATAAAACTGTGGACCTCTACAAGACAGAGATTATATATAGTCATTGGTCTTTATAATTTTCTCTCAAATTATCTATTTTCTATTGAACTCACAATGACCAGCAAGCAAGTAACCCAAAATTAAATATATTTTCATAAGGATGAAGGGCTCTTCTCTGAGCACTCCTTAGAAATATGTAAAATGCAGGGGTTTCTTTAGGCATACAATTGCTAACTTGGTCAACTTCCAAAATTGTGCATTCCATTTGATTCTTCGTCATTTTTTGACATTTCTGTAAAAATTTTCCCTCAGGGCTTGGGCTTAATATTAAAATGACTATTTCATCTTTTTTTTAATGAAAATATTTTTATTTTGTATTGTTTTCAACACCCAATATATAATCCAAAGTGAACTTATCATTTCCATGCACATAAGTAGTTTAATGGGATCCCATAACTTCCAAGATAAATTTAACTTGAGTCCTAGCATAACACTCAAGGACTTTCATGCACTAGCTTCTTTCTATAAAAAGTAGAAAATGGTCAAATTACTTCCCACTCCTTGATCCTCGTATTTTACACCCCAGAAATAAACATTCTCACAAACCTGAGTGCCTTTGCACCTAGGCATAGCCCTGGAAAGTTTTTTACATCTTCCCATATCACTTTGTGTAGTGATTTTACTATTATCTGGCCCCTACTAAATGAACAGTGAATTCTTTAAAAGAAGAAAGCACTCATCATTGGACCACTTAGCAATACTGACTCCACATTCAGTATTGGTAAAGGAATCAATGAGTGCTATATCAGCATGTAAGTCAAGACCAAAGTACTTTCTGTGCTAAGAGGTTCATCTCAAGACTTCCTAAAATGGTGAAAAGTCATTGGCAAACCACATGAGAAACTGTGGGGCACAGTTACCTATGGCAATTTCAGTCAATGAATTATAACGTAGGTATCAAAATTCAAGTTGATAAAAAGTTTACATTAATATAAAATGTTCTTATTAAAGAAACTGGAATACAAAACTGTGTTAAATAATATTCAAGTAAAATAATGAAGAGAATAAAAAATATATTTTGGTGCATTTTCGTCAACTAATAACATTTACTGTGGTGCATGCAATGTGCCTTTAAGATGGAAAAATGGAAACAAACTGTACCAGTGCAAAGGTATGGGTATTCTATTCGGAGACGTCTCATCAACTTGGACCCGGAGGCTTGGATCCTCCTCAGAATCTGTTCACGCACAAGGAAAGCTGTGTCTGAAGGATCTCATGATACAAGGCCAACAATGAGAGTTGTCAGCTGGTAGGGCTTGGACTATGTGAAGAATGTGGTATTTGACCTACTTTGTTCCCTTCAAATTGTATCTCTTTAGACTTCCTAAAAGCATGTTTAACTATTTATTTATTTCAAAAGGGATAATGGAATTCTGGAGTCCTTATTCTAGGTTTTATATCATTAATTCATCCACTAGCTCAAAATAAACTCTAGAGTAATACAGTTATTGTATCCAGTATTTGGAATGCTAATTCCACATACCCCCTCAGATATTAAGAAATGATACACCTCTAATGCCTCTGAACTCCAAGAGTACTTAAAACAGGCCTTTTATGTCAAAAAGAACTTGATCCAGTAAACCTTACATCTGAGGTGCCAAAATAAATTTAAAACAGTCCTTCAAAGAGTTTTTAGATGTTTTAGAACACCAATGCAAAGTAAACATTTATTTCCCAAATACATTTTAAGCTGTTTGAAAATAAAAGGCCCCCATTTTAGTGGCCAATGCAAAAATACAAAATGATACACCTTTCCAAATTTTTCTAGAACTATCATTAGAATGGGAAAAGACAAGGGGCGCCTGGGTGGCTCAGTCGGTTGGGCGTACGACTTTGGCCCAGGTCATGATCTCAGTTAGTGGGTTTGAGCCCCGTATCAGGCTCTGTGCTGACAGCTCAGAGCCTGGAGCCTGCTTCAGATCCTGTCTCTCTCTCTCTCTCTCTCTCTCTCTCTCTGCCCCTCCCCCACTCACACTAGGTCTCCATCTCTCAAAAAATGAATAAACATTAAAAAAAATAAAAAAGAATTTGAAAAGATGATGTCAAAAAGCATACATGTTACTGTGTTAGAAAATTTTTCTTGAGATCATCAACATCCATTTGACATTTAAAAATATTCCTTCTAAAGGCTTTTTATATCTTGTAATAACGAGTATTAATAAAACTATATTGCACGGTGAATTAACTTTAATTTGGGTTTTCAGTCTAAAACAGTTTTGAGACGCTGACATAAAAGATCATTACAATAAAAATTTAGCTACCTGATAGTAGGGACCTTTCAAAAATTTCTTTTCCCCCCGTATTGCTGGCAATCTAACGCCTTACAACAGAATCCAAAAAATAACATGTCAAACATTGAAATTTTATACAGCTCTGTGATATTTTATTTGCTCTTGCTTAATATAGTCCTGCGGAGTAAAATAGTGCTATTATTCGTCTTTGCTGTTGAAGATAAATTTTGCATGAATCTGTTTCCAATGTTCTGTGCTTTGAACTGACTCTCCTTTAATTCATGAATATGCTGAAAGATTACAGAGCTCTTTCTGGCTATAAAATGGACAATACGAAGTTCGAAAAGATACGATTCCTGAACTCCTGTCCATCCACTTTATTTATGAACTGCAAAGGAAAATAATACCAAAAGCCCAGAAATATCTTGGCATTGAAAGTAATATTTACCCTATTAACATAGAGATAATTGAAAACTGTTGAATGAACACAGTGGAACAGATTTGAGAGAGAAGGTCTGTGCGAGCGCAAATCATATAAAGACTGGGTATAATTAGGACTTATTTTACAAAATAAAAACAAAAACATATCTAATTTCCCATTGAACAGATTCAGTAAAACATCTCTTTGAATCAAAACAAAACTTATATGATCTCTAAGGGACCTGACCTATTTTGTGAAAAGAAATGACATTAAGCCTTTTGAGCTGCTCTTGAAGAAAATATGATGTGAGGAGGAGAGAAGATTTGAGTTTAGGAGTCCTGGATTCTAACTTGAACTCTATTCCCACAGGGCATGTGGCCTTGGGAAGTCCCTTAATCTCTACACATTTAAATTTTCTCATATTGATAATTAATAAGTTATGTTTAAGAATATCTAGACGTAGCAAATCTCTATTCCTTAAGGTTTGGCAATTGGCAAAACACAATCTAGATTGTAATGAATGTGATTTTGGGGAAAAAAAAATTTAACCACCCCTCCCCCGTAAACTTGTTTATTCAAAATGAGGATTGACAAATTCTGTATGTTTACTTCTAATGTAGCTCCTATTTGGTTGCAATTGCAGAAGAAAGAAAGAAAATGAGGAAAACGAAATTTACTGGGCAAACATTTTTCTGTTTAGAGTTTCAAATACAAACAGATTTTAATGAATGCCTTTCAGGGGTCTAACAAGAACTATCAACCCTGTCATCACTCTACTGCCCTGCAGCTCACCATTGGATGGGGGCGGGTCTTCCTTATCTGAGTTGTATTAAAGAGAAAATTCTAACTGTACAGATTTTCATTGCAAATGTATTTGTTTCTAATTTTGCTTCTGGTTTTTATTTGGGTAGAGGATATAAAGCAGAACCCCCTAATTGTAATGGGCCCTGGCATCACTAAAGAATGGGTGGAACAGAGGAACAGGACTTTGCGTGTTTATGGGAGCACTAGCAAGAGAAGACAGGGGGGCAGAGGATCCCAAGTCACTTGGCGATAATGGGGTCCCTGGAGAAACATGGCCAATGAAAACTTCACTGTGGCAAGGATGACTGGTAGCATTTTTTATAATTGCTAGAGCAATTTGACATCCTTTTCCTGTAATTACTCTATATCCTCAGGAGCAAAGTATGTCCTGTGTCTTCTCCTTCTCTTGTCCCCCATGTTGCCTTTGCTCTGGCTACCTGAGAGGGCCAGTGTACTAGCAGTTGGCTGGGAACCCAAAGGCTCCGAGCTCTCTGGCAGGAATCCTCTTCCCCATCCTCTGTACCTCTACATGTTCTTGCCACCTTTTCCCCCTCTCTTCTGAGGGTACTGTTTGTTGTACTTCCAGCTGGGTGGCCATTTTCTTACTTAGGTCCCACACCTTTGGACGGAGAGGTGGCATGGCTGTCCAAGCTCTTCACTGCTATGACCAGACCATCTTCCCTTTCTTCTTTTTAAACCTACACCTTTGGATCAGACTCTGTGACACATTTTCCTTGCTGCTGCATCAACTCCTAGGTCACTCCCTCTCTCTAAGATTTTGTCTTCTAGGTGATTGTGATATTTGCTAACACTGCCCCTGGCACTATTTTTGTGTTTACAGTATTCATTTGAATGGATCCCTACCCAGAGATCTTGCCTTTCACATTACTCAAGCCACCAATTTTCATCATTCTGTTATTACCAAAACTATAACCCCTCTATAACCTAACCTCTATTTTCTGTCACCATCTCCTGTACTTCCAGTCCTTCTTGAGTACCCCAAGTCTAAAAGTTCTTTAGCCCCACTGAGCTGTGTCGTCTGTCAGTCCTACCACCTTTCTACTGTCTTTCAATCCCCTCATACCTTTACCTTCCTCCTTATACAACTAAATTCCACGGTCAACCATTTTCAACTCCTTGCATTCAACCTTGGGACCATGTTCTCTCATTTTATTATACTCACCTGGCAATTTCCAAACTTACTCACAAGTGTATCTAAATGCTGTACACAGCTGGAGGGCAACATATTATTATGATGACTGGAGTCAAACTAAATTCATGACCGTTAACTTCAAGTGAACCATGAAAGCTATTGAAAAATCAAAATACACATGGGGCGCCTGGGTGGCGCAGTCGGTTGGGCGTCCGACTTCAGCCAGGTCACGATCTCGCGGTCCGTGAGTTCGAGCCCCGCGTCAGGCTCTGGGCCGATGGCTCGGAGCCTGGAGCCTGTTTCCGATTCTGTGTCTCCCTCTCTCTCTGCCCCTCCCCCGTTCATGCTCTGTCTCTCTCTGTCCCAAAAATAAATAAAAAACGTTGGAAAAATTAAAAAAAAAAAAAAAAAGAAAAATCAAAATACACGGACCCAATTCATTCATTCTCTCATTGTCTTAAGTGACCATTTCACATCACTCTTCAAAATTCTAATATCTTCTGTTCCACCTTCATGCTCAGCAAGATGCTCTTTAAGGATAAGTTCGTGACACCTGTTGCTGCTCAGATACTGTCCTTTCTCCTGTTATGAGGGATGTGCTGTCCATATTTCTAGGTAGAGTCAACTACTCCCTCTATCCAATCTTGCCTACTCAAGGATATCACAACAGCATTTTTTTTTGCTCTCTCCTTTGCATCACTAGTTTTTTGTCCTATTCTAGAAAATGCACATTGGCAAACAATCATATATAGGCTCCCTTATTAAAAACAACAACAAACTCTTTGACTCACAGTCCCCTCCAGCTATTGCCACATTTCTGTTTTCTTCTTTCAGCAAGATTTCCTGAGTTACTTTGAGTCTTTTCTCCAGTTCACACCATGATTATTTTCTTTTGAATCCACTCTATTTAATCTTTTGACTCAACTATTTCATTAAAATTATTTTTGTCAGGATCATCATTGGACTCTACATTTCAAATATAATAAATATATTTAAATAAAATAAATATATTTGAAAATATAATAATAAATATATTTAAATAAAGTAAATACATCTAAAAATATAATAAATATATTTGAATATAATAGTCAACTTTCAGTCTACAGTATTTTTGACCTGTTAGTTTTTGATAGAGTTGATCATTCTATCCCTCTTGTAACACTTTCTCACTTACTTTACATGAAAGCACTCTCTTCTGCCTGCTTCTTCTCCTATGATGGTGGTTACTCATTTTAACCTGCTTTGCTGCTTCCTTCTCTCTCTGAAGTCTAAAGAGTAGAGTGCCCCAAGACTCAATCCTTTAGCAGTGTCTCTCTCTCTTCACTCACTCCTTAGGTCACTTGAGCCTCAGCATTTTAGAATACCTACCATATATTTTCTATCTCTAGTCTGATCTTCTCTCCCGGCCACCCAACTTACATATCTTACTTGATGTCACACTTAGATGTCCCATAGGGATCTCACACTTCTGTTGGAAATCAAACTCTTTCTTAATCCTGCTATTGCACAGGCTTTCCTAGGTAAGTTGATGGTGACTTTGTCCTGCCAGTTGCTTGGTCAAACCCATCACAGTCATCCTTGACATCTTTCTTTCTCTCACACTCCACATCTAGCCTTTCAACAGATTCTATTGATTCTACTTTAAAAAATATACAGAACCTGGGGCGCCTGGGTGGCGCAGTCGGTTAAGCTTCCGACTTCAGCCAGGTCACGATCTCGCGGTCCATGAGTTCGAGCCCCGCGTCAGGCTCTGGGCCGATGGCTCAGAGCCTGGAGCCTGCTTCCGATTCTGTGTCTCCCTCTCTCTCTGCCCCTCCCCCGTTCATGCTCTGTCTCTCTCTGTCCCAAAAATAAATAAAAAACGTTGAAAAAAAAATTTAATTAAAAAAAAAAATATACAGAACCTGACCACTTCCTCCTATGTCTACTGCTACCACTGTGGCCAAACTACTATCATCTCTTTCTTAGATTATTGCCATAACTTTCTGGTTGATCCACTTCTCCTCTTTTCTTTAATTCCATCTATTCTCAACTCAGACATAGAAAAACCTTTTTAAACCATAAACCAGAATAAGCCACTTCTCTATTCAAATCCTCTAACGGCACATAACATCACTCAGTAAAGGAGAACCATGCTAGCATTCTTGCTATTCCTGGAGCATTCCAGCTCTACTCCCACCTCAGAACCTTTGCCTGGAACCCATTCCCACCGGACACCCCACCAGACACCCTCTTGTGCCCATCCATAGTCACTACAGATTTTTAAATCAGTGTGGTCTCTTCACTGAGGCCTTCTCAGACTATTTTCTGCACCTACCCCCTCCCAACTCCCAACCCGTATTTATTTTTCTCTCTTGCTTAATTTTCATCGAGTGTATTCTTCACATTTTGAAACTATATTACTTCTTTGTATTGTATATTTTCCTTTTCCTTTTCCCCCAAACCTTCTCCCCCACATGCTAGTCTGGTTTGTACCTTTGCCTGCTCCTGCCACAGCACACTTAGGCTATGTATATCAACAGTTTCTTTGCCTAGAAAACAAAACTGATATTCCACTTGTCTATATTTTGGTATAATTGAATAGAATATTTCCTTTTAGCCTTCAAAAGAAGCTCTTACTAAAGAACTATAGAAAATGTGTTATGAGGTACAAAGCACAACGGAAATACTATGCTGCTCATGACCTGAGATCTTGCCTTGGCCTAACGGGCTCTGAGAGTGACAATCTGTTGAATCTCTGGGAATCAAGGATCTCATTAGTAGGATTAAGTGATTTGCCAGGCTCACATTTTAGGCCGAGGTAATTTTGGGCTTTTGCCTCCTTAAGTTCTACTATGAAAAAATAATTTAAAACCTGTGAGTGAAGTTTCGGGATACATCCGTATTTTATAGAAAATAGTGACATATACTTTTGAAAAATCGGAAGAAAGCAGTGGGGGGAATGAAATGATGTCCTCCATGTGCTCCGTCTAGTCACCCTAAGTATGCAGACGGCAAAGAAGCAAGCTTGAGGCTGCTCCTTCACAGCACCCTTATATTTATTGCGGGTCTACAATTCTCATGGGTAGAGGTACTCCAGAATTTGAAGCTGTTAAGATTCTAGAAAATTAAAAAGTAAATACAGAAAGTAACTATAAAAGCATGATGCATGATGGGACAGCTTGTGTGGGGTCTAGGGCAACCCTGCAAGCAAATGCATTAATATTTACGCAAAGCAATACAATGAATCACTGTAAATGGCCTTTTTTCAATTCACGTCCAATTGTGCCACAGAAGAGTTCGGCTTTTAGGGGCCAAATGTGTCACAAAAACCTTTCAGGTTCCATTCCTTTATGGAGCTTGGAATTTCAGAGAAGGGTTTGCAGAGCTGTCTTAATACTCAGTGAGTAATCAGAAAACAACTACAGTTTTGGTAAGATAAATATTGGAAAATCCTTCACCTCCTCCACACGTGGCATCACAATCTTCCCAGCTTGTGTGCGTCCACATGAAAAGGGGTTCGGGTACTTTTGAGCTCTGATTCTCTGGAAGAGGGTCCAACGGGATAGTATATTCATAGTGAAGACCATAATTTTGGTCTTGAAATAGCAGCACCTATAATATATGAGAGTGATCAAGGCAGATGGGTTAAAGGAGAGCACAGACAATGTGAAGTCTAATACCAAGGATACTGATATCTTAAAACACTTATTACATGGTGTGCATGCTCTTTTTACATGCAGAATTGTGACATTATTACTGAAATCATCGAAGTGTCATACTTCTGAAAAGACTGGTGTTACACGTTTACCTCTGAGCTAAAGACAACATGAAAAACGGCCCACTTAATGAGGTCAGAGATACCAGATCATTTTTTTTAATGATCTATGAATGGACTAGACAGTTTCCCAAATTATGATACATGTAGAAGATGAAGTTAGTGGAGGGGATGGGGCTATCTGTCCTACCTAACTTCAAGAGATAAGCCACAATCTAATGTCAAACGTAGACCTTCCACTCATATAAAACAGAAAGATGGACAGAAAGTCCCTGTGTCACTGGTAGAGGAAGAGGATAGAAGACTTTGGGAATCACTTCACCCCAGAAGGGATAGAGAACGTCTAAATTAACTAGAGAACAACAATATTTTTCCATGTTGCTTAAAGTTAACTTCCAATTTTGGCAAGATTACTGATTTTCCATTTGCAGCAAAGATCATTTCATTTGAAAAGAAATTTATGTTAAAATGAACTCTTTAATAAATATTAACTTACTAATGGTACAGTTAGGTACACGTATGTAAACAGTGCAACAAACCAAGAAAAATGCATGAGGATAACTGCACACTGGGCCACACTGGACTAGCACATAAGCAGAGACCATGTCTGTTTTGCTCCTCCCTGGTGCCCAGTGCCAAGATTAGAATGACATCATCTTGGGCAATCATGTCTATTTTAAATGAAAGAGGGGTGCCTGGGTGGTTGAGTAGGTTAAGCATCTGACTCTTGATCTCAGCTTGGGTCATGATCTCATGGTTTGTGAGATTGAGCCCCACATCGGGCTCTATGCTGACTGTGTGGATCCTGCTTGGGATTCTCTCTCTCCCCCTCTCTCTCTCTCTGCCTCTCCCTCCATCTCTCTAAGTAAGTAAATAAATAAACTTAAAAAAATAAAAACTTTTAAAAAATAAAAAATAAAATAAAATAAATGAAAGAAAAATGCCTGAAGTATATTCATTTTAAATCAAAGAATGAATGAGAATATATGTTCCTTTAGAAGTACATTTACACAAAATATGTCAACCCCATGGAACATATTACTTCTTTGAATCTGAGAATCTATAAAATGCAATATCATGCATAAAACATTATCTAAAATTTATATTTTGTTAAATTATTAAATAACTTTGTTGGATATTAAACCTCTATCAAGGGAGTTGTAATGACAGGTAATTTACAGTTAACACTCAATGGGAAAAAAAATTACATGAGCCCAGGGTTAATTTTCTTTGCTTTTTTTCCCTCAATATTCTGCTCAATATATCAACAGAAATGCTAAGATATATTTTAATATATGGATCTGGGAACTAACATACTGGAATTATAAATCAGTTGTATCAATAATAAAAATAATAGTTTTTAAATTCACGTACACATAACGTGTGTTCACAGTGTTGATTTTGGCATTAAATATCGCATTTGATGTTGCCAGCTATAAGTGACTTGGGGCTAAATGAGTTAAGAGAGAGAGAGATAGAGATTGACTTATCTTGTTTATGGACATAACCAGACTATTACATAGTTTTTAAAGGGATAAAAGGAACATAAATTACAGCTATTTGCCAACTTCTTTAATTTAATGAAAACATGTCTCTTTTTCTTTAAAAAACTACCTTTTCATTGATAGAACTTTAGATTGTCCTTGAATATCTAATGCCATTTAAAATAAAGACATTGGCTACAAAATCATTAGCTCGCTCTTAAACCATCTGAGTTTGGCAGTGTATCTCTGCAAGAAGGAAAGTGTGACCGCGTTACAGTTGAGGGGCACATTTTGAAGCATGGCAGCAGAAGGTATTGCCTTTCAAAATTCAGTACCGGCTTTCAATCTGTAATACTCATTAAAGAAAAATATCTTAGAAGTGCAGTTTCCCTTGGATTACTGAATAAATCCAGGTCACATAGATGCCTTCTTTTAGACATAGTTCACTGACTTTAATTATGCTTCATGCTTCCAGGAAAAACCTTGGTAATTACCAGGCAGATTAAGGATTCTGCAGCAAGGAAACTCCTCTGCCCAACACTGAGATCTCACAGACCGTTTTAAGATTTTGAATTAGAGACTTAATAAAGAGCACCGGTCTTGTTCCATAAAAAATGTAGGTTACATTCATATAAGGCAGGTTACCCGGTGGCATTTTCTGCAACCCAGGCATTAAAAATTGGTTTGTTGTTGATAATGTTGTTATTATAAGTGACCCAATCATGGAAAGAGCCAGATATTGGTCATACAGTGTTTGGTTAAGTCACTTTTTTTTTCTTTCTCCAGATGGCATAGGGCACAGAGTGGAGTTTCCAATTCAAATTAAATAACAGGATCCAAAGAAACTGTGAGGAGATGAAGAACATAATGATTGAAAGTATATGTATACTTATGATCCCATGCTGTCTGGTGTGAAGAACTTACATCTAAGCTTTATATCAGGAGAGACTGATTAACACCTGGTTTATTCATAGCTGAATGACTTACGGTGAGACGCTGTGCCCATTACTTAACCTATTTCATACTAAGTTTATTTTTTAATCTGTGAAATGGAACAGTAATAATACATATCACTCAGTTTTACTGTAAGAATTAAATGCTTTAATGAATGCAAAGCCCTTTGGAACAGTGTCTGACTCAGGGCTCAGTGAGTGGTATGTATGATCATTACTATTAAGATCTGGAGCAGAAGGTCCCCATGCATCTCACTTGGCTCCCTTCCTTCCTGTTGGTAAGGTCTACGATTTCAGTTCCATGAAACACTGTTATCTGAAATGTGGTCACTGGACCAGCAGCAGTGACATCATCTGGGAGCTGGTCAGAAACGCAGAGCTCATGTCCCACCCCAGATGAAACGCATCAGAATGGGCATTTGAACAAGAACCCCAGGTGATCTGCAGGAACATTAAAGCAGAAAAAGCAAACGGGCTGATATGTGATTTGAACCTCTGGCTCCTAGACCAGCAACACAGATGTCTCCAATTGAAGACAAATTCAAAACTTGAATTGTGTGCCGATATTAAGTAATGTGGCACACTACACTCCAAATAAACAGTCAGTTGATCGTGTTTTAGAGTTGTTTTTATGTGTGGACTTAAGGAGGTGTTGAAATGTCTGAATTTCAGACTTTGCCACTAAGATGGAGAACATGCCAGCCGTGCAGTGAGTGCTTGGCTACCAAGCCATTACCAGTGACTGCAAAGATCAAGGTCAAAAGGGGCATGTGAACCGGCCACCAGCTGGGACACAGAGCCCCAGCGTTCTGCTCCCTTCACTTCATACTCGGTCCTGCCTCATACTGAGTCTTTTACTACATGGTAGTAAGAAACACTCAAATTTTCCTAATTCTTTACAGGAATCAATTCACCTATAAGAGAACAGAAGAGGGTGATTGGAAGCACTGTTAGACATGTTTACCAAATCTTTTCCCAGGGAGGATATCATTTTATCAAAGGCATTTTATATAGATTCAGAAAATGCCCATTCCATTGATGCTTGAAATGCTGTGATTGGCCACACTATAACACTGTCTTTACAGACATCCACTCTGGTTAGCGATTCACTAAGATGCTGTTAGTAAACTTCCTCTTTTAGAAAAAATAGGCTCCTTCTTGCCTGATGATTTGCTTCTACTTTGAGTCCGTGAATTCCCTAAAACATCTTGCTCTTCCCCCAGTAATTTCTGGCTTTGACATCATGATTTAGAATACATTAAAATGAAAACCTAAAAACCCACCTCTTAGATAATTTTGAATGTCTACCTGACAATTCGACCTTGGAAAAAAGATAAGACAAGGTATATTGGGAAAGCCCTTTGCCATAGGAATCTGATTATGCAATGTCATCAGTTTGTCCCCTCATACCAGGAGGTGTAGAGGTGATGTGGTAGGACCTTTGGCGGACATCTTCTCCCAGAGGCCTCGTCTTACATAATGAACAGTAGTGCCCGCTAAGTTGAATGCTCCCGAGTGTTCAATCTTCCAGTCACTATTAATAGACTGCTTTCCAGTGTCTCGTAGAGCTATAAAGAGGTTCAAAAATATTATGACAGTTGAACATGTCCTTATTTTGTTTCAAATGATTTTTTTTAATTGAAACTTCCAGACTCTTCCACATAATTGAATTCTCTAGGAGACATGTATGTGAAGGTTAATTGAAGGCTTTTATGTCATAGTTCTATGAAAATGTTTTGATAAGGTAAGCCAATAAATCTTCCTAAATATTGTTTAAGCTAATCTTCATGGATTGAATATTTGACCATCTCCAAGTTTTTTATATTATAAATAATGCTCAGATAAATGTACCGTATAATGTGTATATCTGAATATTTGTCTCAGACAGAATCCCAGATTTGGAATTACAGACCCAAATACGTTAAACATTTAAAGACTGTGAAAAATATTTTTAAATTGATTTTCACAAATGTTGCATCAATTTAGGCTTCTGTAACAGTGACCAAGAGTACCCAGCTTCAAATACCTCATGGAAGAACCTTTTTCTTGTATAATATTTCATCATGACTGAACAGTTATCAGCTATCAGCTATAAAGTAGGAAATGCTCAAAACTTCTGGGACCTCCCCAAATTAACAATTATAAATATGTTATCTGCCTTTATTGAACTTCTAATCTAACTGGAATTCGCTGGAACTCGTGTGGGACGAATGAAGAAAACCTGTCTGAAAGATATCATTTCCTGAGGATGTTAACCAGGGGAAAAGAGAAGCAGAGAAAGAACATTCCGGACCTAGAGAGCTACACATGGGAAATCCTTAAAGGTCACAGCTTGGTGAGAATCAGGGAGCAAGTATGCAGGACACCAGATGCGCTGAAGGGGATCACAGGAGGAGGCTGGAGAGGTAAGGAATCGCCGGACCTTACAGGCCTTGTTCATGTTTTAAGAGTTTTTTTCCTAAGAAAAAATACAAAGCTATAGAAGTTTGTGAACAATGTTGTATAGAAATGGACCGATATGGAGCAAATTTGGATGGGGAAGACAGTATATAACATTAACACAGTAGCCCAACTGAAAGTAATGGTAGCTTGGATTCATGTATTGGAGAAGAATACCAAGGGGCATTTAGAAGTGAAACTGATAATATGTGATGATGACTTGGTTGTCATGGGTGATAGGAAGTATGAGGTATGATGCAACGCTTTTAGGATGAGAAAACAGGTGGGTTATGACAACAAATAATGAGATGGGAAAGACAAGCAAAAGAACATGTGTGAGGAGAAATACCAGGAGTTAAATTATGAACAAGGTAGATTTTAAAAAAATCTCTTGTTTAGTTGCTATTGGGGTTAAAGGTATTTTTCATTTGCTTATGAGTCATTTGCATTTGCATTTAAAAATTTTAATTAACAAAACAAATTATTAATTCTCTATTAAGGCTTTTCTGGTCCACTGAGGGATTTTTCTGGTGCTAATATTTCCATTTTATAAGTGATGTATCAACAAAATTTTCAAAATTTTACCTTATCAATATTAATTTCTACCAAATAATAAGATTATTATGTACTATCCATAAAGTACGCTTTAGATAAATCTGAAAATATATATGCTTGATATTTTATGAAAAATATGTAAGTATTCACTTTTACCTTGAATTTTAAATTTGAGAGGGAAATAATGGTGACAGAAAACTCTTACCACTTTGCAAACAGCTATTACCATCTACAAATGGATATACTTCAGATAATGCTAAACTGATTTAAAAAATGATTTTGCCTAAAAGATAAAATATTTCCTTATATTTCTCTAAAATCTATTAAATATTTTAAGAAATCTTTTTGGCCTAGATTGGTAACTGTGGTCCGTATAATTCCATATTGTTCCTGTATTTCAACATATACTCAGGACATAATTATAAAGAAACATTTCCTGAAAATCTCTAATAAAAATGCCTTTAAAAACCTTCTGGGGGTGGCTATAGTATAATGTTTAGACTCAACTGACATTTCTGGAATTCTGCATTCCCCTCAAAATGGCACGCACAGGTACCTGAAAATCCACATAATTTATAAGCTTAATAGCAACCTCATATGAAGAATTAACACTCTGTGTATGTGATGTTTCTTATTTTATGTTTTTGTTTTTAATTCATTAGCTTTAAAATGGGTTTTTAGAAAACCTGTTTCTGGCCGTACCTTAACAAATGGAAGTGTACTAACTCTCCCACTTTAAACAATGAGAAAACTAAAAATATATGAAACAACTCTTTTCAGACACTGGACAATGTCAAGAGAGAACCGAGGTCCCTAAGAGAAGGAGAACAAATGAGATCTCTAAAATTGTTTGACTTTCTGCCTGAAGATTTTTACTAGACAAACCACAGGGAAGGGGAACTGAAGAAAAGCACAGATAAAAACGGCTTCAGTGAGATGACGACACAGAGAATGGAGTTCAAATTGGCTAAGGCATCTGGAATCTGTTTTATGGAGTACTGGAGAAGAGGGAGCTACACAGAGTCAAGCTCCAAAAATCTGCTGAGGTGTTCCTTTGAGCCTGTGGCTAAATACCAAGGTGTAAATAAGTGTGGTGAGATTCCTCAAGGCTGGGAAAAAGCAACTACATAGGGCCTGGAAACTATACAGCTCCTGGATCTCATGTAGGGTTGGAAGACATACGAGTTCTATTCATTCAGAGTGGGTAGATCTTACTGAACACACAGAGACTTCAGTGGAGCACTTAGAAAATGTGCACTTTAGAAATAAGGCTGGACTAGTCCCAGAATAAAGGCCTCTCTGGACCCACCCTAACAAAGCCTTTACAAAAGCTACAAGAAGTTAAGCTGATGTGAAATTAAATTGAGTGGGCAGCAAAATAAAACTCAACACTCAATAAAAAACAACAGCCATTCGGAACTGTCACATTAACAGTGTCCAGCATCCAACCAAAAAATTACTAGATATGTGAAGTCAGAAAATGTGACCCAGAATCAGGGGGAAAAAATCTGTTAATAAAATGAGACCCAGAGAGATGATGAAACCAGCAGACCAAGACTTAAAAAAAAACCCAACCCATGTTCAGTATGCACAAGAATTTAAAGAAAAATCTGTAATATTAAAGAGAAAAATGGAAACTTTAAGAACATAAGCAAATCAAATTTCTCACAATAGAAACACAAAATCTCTGAAACAATAAATTCACTAAATGGGCTTAAGAGCAGATTAGACCTTGAAAAATAATCCAGTACACTTGAAGAGCAGCTGATAGATTAGAAACTAATTGGAATTCAAAGAGAAAAGTAAAGGCTGAAAAAATGAAGAGACTCACAGGAAATGTGATAAACTCACATTGGTATAATTAGCATCCCAGAGAATAGGTTGTAGGCAGAAAAATTATTTGAAGACATAATGCACCAATTTTTTCTATATTTGATGAACACCATAAACTTACTGTACTATTCAGTACAAGGGAACCCAAGCATGATAAGCACAAAGAAAGCCATACCAAGGCATATCATAATCAAACTGCTGGAATCCAATGATGTGAAGAATAATCTTAAAAATGGCCAGAGAGGAAAAAGGCACATTATATATAAGGAAAAAGGATTACAAACTTTCTGGATATACTATCAGAACTAATACAAACCAGAAGACAATGAAACATTACCTTTAAAGTGAAAAAAGAAAATAAAAAAAAAGGAAAACCAAACAAAATATAGAATTCTATATCCAGTGAAAATATCCTTCAGAAAGGAAAAAAAAATACACTCTCAAAAAAACAACATTTGATAATTTTTCTGCCAGCAGAGTTGCTCTGCAAGAAATGAAAAAGCACAGGGGTACCCGGGTGGCTCAGTTGGGTGAGCATCTGACTCTTGATTTCAGGTCATGATCTTACGGTTCATGAGATCAAGCCCTGCATCAGGCTCTGCTCTATCAGTGCAGAGCCTGCTTGGGATTCTCTGTCTCTCTCTCAAAGTAAATAAATAAACATTAAGAAAAAAAAATGTAAAAGGATAGATGTTCTTCAAGTAGAAAGGACATGGTTCCAGGTGGAAATGGGTGTCTATGTGAAGGCCTGAAGAATGTTGGCACCAGTAAATGCATAAAAATACTTAAGTAAGCTTTTTCATTAATCAGTTCTTTATAGGATGATTGGCTTTAAGGCAAAAATGATTACATCTGTTTTGGTGATTAAAGCATATGTAGAAATAAAGCGATTAGATGGAATGTAGATATAAAATGCATAATAGCAAAAAGGAGGAGAAGCAGGTAAAGGGAAGCACACTGTTTTAAGGAACTTTTATTATATGTAAAATGGTATAATATAATTTGAAAAGAGAGTGTAAGAAGTTAAAAAATGCATTTTGTAAATCCTAAAGTGACCATTAAAGATATAAAACAAGAGTTATATGTAGCTAATAAGCAAATAAAAGAGATTAAGTGTAAGGCTAAAAAATAGAAGACAGAGAAATAGGGAAAAAGGAATAAGAAGGCATGGAAAACACAGAAAATAATTCACTATGCCCATAATTATATTATATTTAAATGCATTAAGGATATTGGTGAAAAGAGAGAGACTGTCAGGCCAGAAGGGGAAAAGAAGACCCCACTCTATTCAGTTCAGAAAAATAGGTAGATTAAAACTAAATGGATAGGGAAACTTAAGCATGAGACACTAATCATAAAAAAATATATACTGACTATATTAATACCAGACAGCATGGACTTCAGGGATTTCCAGAGATGAAAAAGGGATTTTTTAAAATGTCACTTAAGGGGCCCCTGGGAGGCTCAGTCGGTTAAGCGTCCGACTTCAGCTCAGGTCACGATCTCGTCATCCGTGAGTTTGAGCCCCGCGTCTGGCTCTGGCTGATGGCTCAGAGCCTGGAGCCTGCTTCAGATTCTGTGTCTCCCTCTCTCTCTGCCCTCCCCCGTTCATGCTCTGTCTCTCTCTGTCTCAAAAATAAATAAACGTTAAAAAAATTTTTTTAAATGTCATTTAAATTTAACTTACTTCAAATGCAAAATTCTAAATGCCATTAAAAATATATTAAGGAAACGATACAATCCTAAGTGTACAACAGAAAAAGCATCAAAATGCATGAAGCTGGGAGCCTGGGTGGCTCAGTCAGTTAAGCGTCTGACTTCAGCACAGGTCATGATCTCACAATCCATGAGTTCGAGCCCCGTGTCAGGCTCTGTGCTGACGCTCAGAGCCTGGAGCCTGCTTTAGGTTCTGTGTCTCCCTCTCTCTCTGTCCCTCCCCTGCTCATTCTCTGTCCCTCTCTATCTCAAAAATAAATAAAAACATTTAAAAAAATTTTTTTAAAATGCATGAAGAAGGGGCACCGGATTATCTCAGTCACTACAGCGTGAGACTCTTGATCTTGGGGTTGTAAGTTCGAGCCCCATGTTGTGTATAGGGATTACTTAAAAATAAAAATAAAAAAAATCTTAAAATAAAATGCATGAAGCAAAACTGACCTAATTGAATGGAGATACAGACAAATCCACAATTTCAGTCAGAGATTTCAATAGTTCTCTTTTCCTAATTTATAAAGCAAAAAGAAAATAAACAAGAATATAGAAAATATAAACCAAATGGAGCTAAGTGATGCTTAGAGAAGAGTCAGCAACTGCAGAATATAATTTTTTAAAGTATAAATGGAACATTAACCAACATAGGCCATGGGTCATTGAAACAAGACTCAACTGAAATCAAACTCAATGTATTTTCTTACCACACAGATTTAAACTAGAAACCAGTAACAAAATACCTATTAAAAACCTTACAAATATTTGGAAATTAAATCGCACATTTACAAATAACCCATGGGTCAGTCAAATCAGAAAATTACAATGGTAATTTGAAAGTATTTTTAACTAAAATTACAGTATCTATAAATTGTGATATGAAGCTAAAGCAGTGTTTAGATAGATAAACTGTCATAACAGCAAAGAATAAAGGAGTGAAATCAATTATCTGAGTTTCCACCTTAAAATATATAAGAAAGAGCAACAACAAAGGCAATCAATGACACCAAAACTTGGTTATTTTTTTTTTTTTTTTAATTTTTTTTTTATTTTTTATTTTTGGGACAGAGAGAGACAGAGCATGAACGGGGGAGGGGCAGAGAGAGAGGGAGACACAGAATCGGAAACAGGCTCCAGGCTCCGAGCCATCAGCCCAGAGCTCCAGGCTCCGAGCCATCAGCCCAGAGCCTGACGCGGGGCTCGAACTCACGGACCGCGAGATCGTGACCTGGCTGAAGTCGGACGCTTAACCGACTGCGCCACCCAGGCGCCCCAAAACTTGGTTATTTTAAAAGATCAAACAAAGACACTGCATTAAAATAGGAAAATATAACAACAACAAAAAAAAAGCTTTAGGACAATAAATTTGAGAAGGAAAAGAAATGGGTTAATTCTTTGTAGACACCAATTACCAAATCTGACTCAAGAAAAAAGCCACCTGGATATATATATGGTACACACACATACACTGAAGAAATTAAGTTGGGCTTTAAAAACCTTTCCACAGGGGCGCCTGGGTGGCGCAGTCGGTTAAGCGTCCGACATCAGCCAGGTCACGATCTCGCGGTCCGTGAGTTCGAGCCCCGCGTCAGGCTCTGGGCTGATGGCTCGGAGCCTGGAGCCTGTTTCCGATTCTGTGTCTCCCTCTCTCTCTGCCCCTCCCCCGTTCATGCTCTGTCTCTCTCTGTCCCAAAAATAAAAATAAAAAACGTTGAAAAAAAAAAAAAAAAAAAACCTTTCCACAAAGAAAATACCAACATTCAAACATTTAAGAAAAAATACTACCAATTTTAAACAAAATAGAAAATAGAAGAGGAGGGGCTCCTTCCTAAAAATAATTTTTCCTGAGATAGATAACAAATATAGGGGCACCTGGGTGGCTCAGTCGGTGAAGTGTCTGATTTTGGCTTGGGTCATGATATTGTTGTTTTGAATTCAAGCCCCGCATCTGGCTCTGTGCTGAGAGCTTAGGGCTCTGAGCCTGGAGCCTGCTTCAGATTCTGTCTCACTCTCTGTCCCTCCCCCACTCTAGCTCTGTCTCTCTCTCTCTCTCTCTCTCTCAAAATGAATAAAGAAAAAAAAAGATAACGTGTAAATACCTGTATTTCATTGTTACCTTCATAAGTAACACATTGATTAAGAATATTTATTTGTATTTAGGGTCACCTGGGTGGCTCAGACAGTTAAAATCCCACTTTGACTCAGGTCATGATCTCCAGGTTCATGAGTTCACCTTGGGCTCTGTGCTAATGGCTCAGAGCCTGGAAGCTGCTTTGGATTCTGTGTCTCCCTCTTTCTCTGCCCTTCCCTCACTCGTGCTCTCTCTCAAAAACAAACATTTAAAGAAAGGATTTATTTGTAACTATTAGTCAGGAAAATTACATTTTTATATATTTTAGAGCCAAGTGTTTTTAGAAAAAGTAAGTTTTTGCAAATTTTTATCTGACACTATGGCTTGCCTTTTAATTTTCTTAATGGTGTCTTTCAAAGAGCAACAGTTTTACTCTTGGCGAAATCAAACACATTCATTTTTGGGTGAAAGGGTTGGTATTTTTGTACATCTATTGTAAAGAAATCCTTGTGAAGCACAATGCCTTAAAGGTTTTCTCTTATGTTTTTTGCTAGAAGCTTTAGAATTTCAGCTTTTTTGTTTAGATCTCCAATCCATTTTGACTTAATTTTTATGTATGATAAGAGGTAGGGGCTAAAGTTCATTTTTTTTTGGTCCTCATATAAATACTCAGTTATTCCAGCATTATTTGTTTAAAGAATATCTTTCTCTTCTGTGCTGCCTCAGCACTAAGTTTAGAAGTCAGTTCATGCCCACATTTGTGCTTAATTTCACTATGAAGATAAATTTTCCCAGTTTTCTTTGTCAATTTTTGCTTAAAAGCTTTCAAGCTATATTCCTGGGTTCATATAATTATAAAATTATATTATTTAATGATGACTTAAATGCTTAGATAATTATTCTGTGACTTCTTTCACCTCCGACAATGCATTTTCCTTTAAAGTGAGTTCTGACTTATATTACTATGGCTCTGTTAGTATTTTTTTGGTTTTTATTTTTCCTAGTATAGTTTTCCATTCTTTGATTTTCAGTTTTTGTGAATCTTAGATGAATACCATATACCTGAATTATTTTCAAAATTGTCTGACAATTTTTGTCTTTTAACTAGAGATTTTAGTTTTTAAATGCATACTAAGACTGCTAGTATGTTTTGTTTTATTTACACTATCTTATTTTGTGCTTTCTTTTTTCATTTTTTCTGTATATTTCTATTATTTTTCTTCTATCTTGTATTCTATTGATTGACTGAATTTTTAAAATTCAATTTTGAAAATTGTACTTGGCTATTTGAATATGTGTTTAGTCCACTTTTGCTTATTTTTAATATTTTTAATTTTTTAATGAAATATTTTTTAAATATTTTAAATATTTTTAATTTTAATATTCTAAATTTTTAATATTTTAAACAATTTTATTTATTTAAAATTTTAATATTTATATATTTTTGTTTTAAAAATATTTTTAATATTTTAAAATATTTTGATTTTAATATTTTAAAAATATTTTAATATTTTAAAACAATTAACTATAAGAGTTTTATATTTTCTGTATATGATGCAAATGTGTATCTGATTCTGCTCTCCCTTATTTTTACTGTTTATTTATGTTCACTGCTCATAATGTTTATTTCCTTTGGTGTTTTCTGAACATTTCTTTACTACAAAATTTTATTTGTTGAACCTTATAAAATTCCTTTGAGGCCTGGTTTGAAGGTGCATTACTTCAAAAAGGATTTGCCTTTGCATATGCCAGCCACCTTGGTAACTTCATTAAAATAAATGTCTTGGAGTTTTGTACTTCATAGTTGGGTAAAATGGTGCTATGAATCCATAGGCGCATTTTCTTTGGGTTACGAACCCTCAGGGAGGTTGATTTTCTACTTCCACCTAGTATCAAAATTAATACCGATACATTTCCTGATCTTTGATGGAGCAAATCTATTTCTTTGTCTCCTTCACGCTGAGCTTGTAGTCCTTTGGGGTCCTGCTTTATTTAGGTGTCTCCTGTTAGAGCCTCTACTTTAGGCTTTGTTTTCTGTCCACCGGGTATCCTGGTGCTCAAAATCTAAACTGGTCACCAGGATTAAGCTTAACTGGGATTTCGGTCAGCCTAATACTTGGCTTCCTGTTCTTACTTTGTTTTTGGCACGTGAAGGCTCCTTAATTTCTTTCCATTTTAGAGGTTAAGTTTAAAAAAGTGTTCTTTTTTTCCTCCTTTTGTAATTTGCTCAACAGTTTAAAGTGTTTTTAGTGAAAAGTTTTTCCATAGTGGTTTGCAGGCAAAACTGCAGGCAAGGTAAATGGGCCCATATGACCTTTTTTATTAGACTTTTAAGAATCATAAGCTACAGTGATTTTTGTAAAGATATAACATATGGTCTATCTGAACTACTCTCCATTTTGGACTTCCTGATTAATTATTAACAAAACTGAGCCATGATATTCAGAAATGCAGATAATAATTACATATGGGAATATAATTCAGCGAGTAATGTAAAAGAATAATTGTATTGGGAGGGAATTAACTGTCTCCAATGAAATTATAGTTTTATATAGACAAGTTAATTTGTTAAAGATCAGCTTTCCAGGAAATAATCCATTTTCCTGATGCTATTTCAGATAAAGATTTTCAATAATTTCCTTCCAATGTCCAAAGAAGCCTTTAGGAAATGTGGTTTATGATATGTATTCTCTATGATAGGCTTGAAATCTAAGATTTTAGGCTTAAAATCGAGGATTTTAATACTGTGCCATTTTCCCCCAAAATTTCCTCTCATCCATGTGTGCTATCTCAGCAAATGCCATTATTATTTGCCCAGTTGTTTAATCCATAAACCTAGAAGTGATCCTTGAACTTTACTTTCTATCCACACAACCATTCTCACCAAGTTTCATGAGCTCAACTACTTCAATGTCTCTAGAAGCCATTGAGTTCTTCCCATTCCCAGTCTGTGACTGGATCATACCACTGGCCACTTTCTCTTCATCCTTGCACCCTTCTCCTAATTCATCAGGATAGCTGTGATTGATTCAGTTAAGAAGTAAGGAAACTTCTATTTTCAACATGAATCTCCCAAGTAGTATTCAGACTATTCAGGAGCACTCATGCTATATCCTTAAAAAGTAAGAGACCCTAGTAACTTATGCCTAATTCTAAGCACAAAGAAAAGTGACAATCATGAGGCCAGAGACTTAACAAAGACGTGGGATTCTGGGGCGCCTGGGTGGCTCAGTCGGTTAAGCGTCTGACTTTGGCTCAGGTCATGACCTCACGGTTCGTGGGTTCTAGGCCCATGTTGGGCTCTGTGCTGACACTCGGAGGCTGCAGTCTGCTTCAGATTCTGTGTCTTCCTTTCTCTCTGCCTCTCCCCACCTCATGCCCTGTCTCTCTCTCTCTCTCTCTCTCTCTCAAAAGTACATAAACATTAAACAAATTAAAAAAAAATAAAAGACATGGGATTCCGTTTTTAAATTAAATGCTCTTCTCATAACAAAAAGTGGTTGGAGATTTATGTTTAGAGATATACATAAGGGAAAGAAGATGGGATCTGGCATACCTGGAGGTAGTGACGGGAGAAGAAAACCACCACTTCATGATTTATATTCCCCTGAATTAATGCTATACAATTGATCTCATTAGTTAAGAAATGGGGGGAAAGAGGGAGATTGGGGGGAAGTTCAAGGAAAATTTGTTCATATAGAACATGTGCTTTAAAATCACAAGCATAATGTGAGAGACAATGAATTAAAAAAAAACCAAAAAGTAAAAAGAGACAGTAGGAACCAGATACAATGGCCACACTGCTTGGGCTTAAATCTAAGATCATGGTTTTTTAGATGTATGATCTTGGGAAAGAAACTTAAACTCTCTGGTCCTCTAGTTTTTGATTTAAAAAAAAAATTAGTGGTGCCTACTTCACAGACATGTGAAGATCTATTTAGCAGATATATTTAAAGAACTCACCCATACTAATTACTATACAAGTATGAACCATCTTTTTTTAATTAAAATTCACTCAAAAAAAGTCTTTATTACTTTCTGTGTGCCAGAGTCTGCTTTAGTTACTGTGGATAAAGCTCTGAGAAAAATGATCCCTGACTTCAAAATTAACACTGGAAGATACACAATATAAAAGCACGTATGCAAACAGAGAAGAAAACTCAGTGGTGCTGGTGGTAGGTGCTCTGAAGAAAATAAAGCAGGACAATGCAGCAGAGAGTAGCTTGAGTGGGGGGTCAGGGTGGTTATGGAGAGAAAGTGATATATCTGAGTAACTGACAGGACTTGCTGATGTATTAGAGTGGTAAAGGCAACTATCAAGAAGAACTAGTTGTGGTATAAACTCCTGGATAGAAATTAGTGACTGTGGGGTCATAAATAATGGCCCCCCAAAAGATACCCGTGTCCTAAAAGATAGATATCATGCAAAGTATCTTCTCTGACCACAATGGGAAATGATTTAGAAATCAGTAACAGGGAAAACTGGAAAATTCATCAATGTGGAAATGAAACAACACTCAAAAAGCCAATGGATCAAAGAAGAAATTATGAGGGAAATTAGGAAATATCTTGAGACAAATGGAAATGAAAACACAACATAGCAAAATGTAGAGGACACAGCAAAAGCAGTGCTGTGGGTGGAAACTTAGAGCAACAAATGCTTACATTAAAAAAAGAAGATCTTATAATGTTAACAACCTGACTTTATAAGCTAAGGAACTAGAAAAAGAACACACTAAACCCAAAGCTACCTAAAGAAGAAAATAATAAAGATTAGAGCAGAGATAAATGAAATAGAGAATAGAAAAATAATAGAGAAAACTAACAAAACCAGAAATTGGTTCATTGAACAGATGAACAAAATCAACAAAACTTTAGCTGCACTTGACTAAGAAAGAAAAATAAAAAAGACAACTGAAAAGTCAGAAATGAAAGTGCGGACGTTACAACCGATGCTGCAGAAATAAAAAGGATGGTAAGAAATGTACTGTAATAATTCTCATGCCAGTCAGAATGGCTCATATCAAACAGACAAGAAGTAAGAAGCTTTAACTAGGTTGTGGAGAAAAAGAAACCCTCATGTACTGTTGGTGGGAATGCAAACTGGTGTAGCCACTGTGGAAAACAGTACAGAAATTTCTCAAAAAATTAAAAATAGAAACGCCATACAATCCAGTAATTCCACCTTCTATTTACCCAAGGAAAATGGAAACACTAATTCAAAAAGATATATGCACCCGCATGTTTATTGCAGCATTATTTACAATGGCCAAGATACGGAAGTAATCTCAGTGTCCACCAAGAGATAAAGAAGGTGTGGTGCATATACACAATGAAATATCACTCAGTCAAAAAAAAAGAGTGAGCTCTTGTCATTTCTGACAACATAGGTGGACCTAGAATATTATGCGAAGTGAAATAAGTCACACAGAGAAAGACCACTTGATTTCATTTATATGTAATCTCAAATGAACGAACAGAAACAGACTTATAAATACAGACAAGAAACTGGTAGCTGCTAGACAGACAGAGCAGTGGAGGGATGGGCAAAATAGGTAAAGGGGACTAAGAGGTACAAACTTCCAGTTATAAAATAAATAAGTCATGGGGATTAAAATTACAGCTTGGGGAATACAGTTAATTATAATAAGGCCATATGGTAACAGAAGGCTACTACATTTGTCACGGTGAGCACTGTGCAATGTATAAAGCTGTCCAATCACTATATTGTGCACCTGAAACTAATAGAACATTGTATGGCAACTATACTTGAATAAAAATTTTAAAAATTTATATGCTAACAAATTGGATAGCCTAAAAGAAGTGTACAAATTCCTGGAAACACAAATCTTACCAAGACCGAATCACAAATACTTATAACTAGCAAGGATACTGAATCAGTAATCAAAAGTATCCCCCAAAAGAAAATTACTGGATGTTAAAATGGCTTCACTGGTAAATTCTACGCAACATCTAAAGAAAAACCAACATCAATCCTCACATTTTCCAAAGAACTGAATTGGAGGGAAGACTTCCTAATTCACACTTAGGAGGCCTAGCTCATTTTTGATACCAAAGCTAGACAAAGACACTACAAAAAAAAGAAAACTACACAGGAGCTTCCCTTACGAACATTGATTTAAAAATTCTCAACAATACACTAGCAAACCGAATTCAGAAGCATAAAAGGCATTCAAATCAGAAAGGAAGAAGTACAATTATTTCTGATTGCAGATGATATGATCTTATACGTAGAATATTTACTCTTTTACCAGACCTAATCACATTAGATCCCTTTAATCCATGGATGCCATAACTACAGACAACCATTTCATATGACTTAATTGGTTTGTAATTTTGATATGTGAGCAATATGTATTTTGGCAACTGAGCATTTTCTTTCATACATTTAAATCATTAATTGGCCTAATTAAAATAGCTGATACAATTCTTTCCATATGCAATACTTAAACATTTAAAATACTCTCTTCATAGGTGAATATACGTAAAGTGAGGAAAGGAAACAGCACCATTTCCCATCAAAACATTAAATCCTTTCAGTATGTCAGAATTTTTTTGAGAATCCCACAAGATTTTCTATTTCTAAAGGAATCATATGCACAGACACACACATATATGCATTTGTACATGCAATAAATGTGAATGTGTAAATGCATATATGAAATAAACATGTTTATGAAATATGTCTGCATATGTGTGAAATAAAACATACCTAAATCCTCCAATGAGTTTTTTTTTTTTATAACACAGCATAACATGTGGAAGCAATTTATACTCTCCCAAAAACATAGACAACCAGATTGCTTTTGCTCTGATAAGTCCCTGGGAGAGAAGGAAAGAAATTCCTACTCGATATGACAAGAGGTGCTTCCTGGGAAATTCAAACATGTAACTAGAAACAGATTGATGTCTTCGTCATTACAGAACTGTCAGGGCAGGGAGTGGGGCTCGTACTTGGATCGGCTCTGTGTCAGGTTACCTAAATAGCTATGTGCCGGCTTTTCCTCCACAACTTTGATTCTTCTTGCTCCAGCAGGTATCACCAGCACTTCTACATAACCTGTAAGGGTCAATAAAACACGAAATAAATCTTGAATTCTCTTAAGATCTCTTTTCTTAATTGACTTGCTCTTTTTTTCTTTTGGTTTTGGTTTTTGCTATGGTATTTCAATACTTATGGAAAGAAAAAAATGCATACAAAAGCTGTCATCATTGCAAGGGGAGAAATTTCTTGGAAAGATGTCGAGTCTATAGCAGTATTAAGGGCAAAAAGGTAACTGTATTTTATGTTAAAAAACATAAAGGCTCATTGATCTCTTATGAAGTAGGAGGGGGAAAAACCACAATGGTAGAGCTCAGTTAGAAACACAGTAGATCATGGAACAAAATAAGTAACTTCAGATTTTGCTCATGAAACTCCTTTAAGTTAGAATGTGTGGGGAAGAAGGAAAGGCAGCTGGAGAGAATGCAGCTGGCAGGATCAGGTCCCTGGAGTAGCTGAGAATAGGACAAGAGAGACCCAAGCACTCCCTGAGGAGATTAACAAAGGGTTTTGAAACTGGGGCTGGAGACAAGAAAGTGTAAGGTTGCACCTTGCAATCTAGCATCACCCTGAAAGATGTCAAACAGCTAGAAGCAAGACCCAATTAAGTGTTTGTTAGAAAACCCTTTTTAGCAGAGGTGAGGAATGTAACACTTGAAGTGAAATAAGATAAAAAGATAAAGTGAGATAAAAGAGAGTTTGCAGAAGTCACAATTAAGACTTCATTTAGTGCAGAAGAGTTATACAGCAGACACCTACTTTTGGCTGAGTAGTTATGCTTTAAATTTTAATATTATAATATATATGATATAGGTAATATTTAATATTCTTAATATTTGTTTAGCTCCATGTATCTGATCAAAGTCTAACTTCAAAGCTAGTAGAAAGGCACAATAACTGATCCCAGAGTTGTCATCTGTTGATTAATTTTTCAGAGTCCCGAAACTGTTTATAATTATTGGTGTAAACCCAAAGGTAGCACACTCCCCACCCGGTGGCAGTGCCTGGAATCTGAGGCATGTGTTTTCTGAATCATAATTTCCATTAGTGAATGCTGCTTACCCAATTTAACCATTGTTAGCAAACCAAATCATACAAGCACTATCATTTTGAAACATGAACAAAGTAGGCAGTGATGAAAGTAGAAACAAATGTTTACTACCGATTTATACACAGAAGTACGGTAAGAAGATCTGTGCACTCAATGAGCTCATAATGAAATTGGAAAGACAAAGCAAAAATACCTTATACAAATAGGAGTTAAATAAAAATTCAAAAATTATGTAAAAAAGATCATATGCAGGATGGTATGGTTAACTCCCTGCTTAAAAATATAAACCACTGTTTCAATAGTCCTCCTCCTCTGATTACATCACCACTCAAAAGGTTCACTGCTATTTTTAACTCACGGAAGTGGGATTTTTTGTTTTCCTTTTAAATTGTTATACACATTACTCATGTTTGAGAAACACTGGCATCAACTCGAATCACTCAGACTCAGAGAAGAGAACATTTCATAGAGTCAAGTAAAGCTTCACAAAGAAGTAAACAGACGAACTGTCATTGAAGAATGGACAGGAATTGGATATGCATAAAAAAAAAAGTATGAGTTAGCTGTATGCAAGGGAAAGTAAGAGAGCAAGTAATATTTTTGGTAGCACATAAGTAAAATAATTCTGTCAGAAAGACAAGATGTTAGAATATGTCTCTGTTAAAGAGAGTTTTAATGCATGCCCAAGATACTGAATTGATCCATCTGAAGTTAGTGAACATAGCAAGGAACTTGGTAATCAGCTACTGGTTGGGAGAAGCTTTATCTGAGAGCAGTATGCAGGATGCCTAGTGATAGGCGAGTTGAGGATTAACTGTATTGGGAGGCTAACATAAAACTCCAGGAGCACGAGAGGCTAAGGAAGAAAACCCAGTAGGCCCTGTGAAGAAAAAAAAAAAAATTCTGAACTGACAACCAATAGAAAGTGGGGAAATAAACACTGAACACAAAGCTTTCTTATTACTTATGTGAGAATGCAGCCATAGTTTATAAGAAAATGGAAGTCAATCTTTGATAGTTCTGGTAAGTTGAACTTCGCAAATTATAGTTAATAAACCAACATAACACACTAGTGAAAATAGCTACGAAGAACTCTGGAACATCTGGAACTCCAGAGAAAGACTAGGCTATTGGAGTACTTTTGTGAGGTGGTAATATCAGCCATGGAAGTAACTAGAGAAAACTGAGGGAGAAGAGAAGTGAAGGACTCAACCTAGGACAGACATAGCTTTAAAGAGAGAGACTGAAAATAAAAAAGAATCCAGAGAAGGAATAATCATGAGAAGCAGGAGATCTGGCTGTTCTGGTGCAGTGGGATCCTATAGATTGGATTGTCTTAAGAGAAGCTGTTGGTCAATTGTGTCAGAAGCTGTAGAAACATCAAAGAGAAAGATGACTAAGGAGAGCCCCACTGAATGTCACAATCAAGAGGTGACTATTCATCTCTGAGCAAAGTAACTTAATAAAGTATTTGGAGAAGATATTAAATTTCAGGATGTTAAGAAAGAAGAGGAGAGAGAGAGAGAGAGAGAGAAGTAGAGGGAGTTACTGTAAATACCTATTTGAGTTTAGCAGTAAACTCAGAGGTTTGTTGTACATTAGGACAGTAGGTTATGTCTAAGTTTATAGTTCTATCTAGAGCAAGTGTCATTACTCAACTGGAATCGCTTAAAGGACAGATGAGTTAGACGGAGTTTCAAGAAAAAAGGGAGAAAGAGAAATACAGAGCAAAATGGTTTGAAGAGAGATGGCCAATGAATGGGGACCTAGATATTTTTCAGTAGGTAAGTCATTTAGCATGATTGAGAATGTGCATTTTTAAATTTATTTTTTATTTTATTATTTTACTTCTTAAAGGTTTATTTATTTATTTAGGGAGAGAAAGAGAGAGCACCAGCAGGGGAAGGGCATAGGGAGAGAGGGAGAGAGAGAATCCCAAGCAGGCTCTGTGCTATGAGAGCAGAGCTGGACGCGGGTCTCAATCCCATGAACCATGAGCTCATGATCTAAGCCGAAATCAAGAGTTGGTCGCTTGACCAACTGAGCCACCCAGGTGCCCCAGAATGTGCATTTTTTTAAAGCAGTGAATATGAGAGTGGCTACTGCCAAGTTTAGTAGTTGGAATAAAGTCTGTGATGTCAAAATTGTAAATTTGATCCTCATGTTGGAGAGTTGGCTTTGTTCACAGGAACATCCTATTTAATAACCAGAGAGTCCATTCTTAAACAGACCTATTAAAATGCCAACAGCAATCACTATCTTCATGGTAGTAATAATGATAAACGTCAGACTGTGACTAGCTATGTGCTAGTCACTATTGTACGCAATTTACATAATTATTCATTTAATCATAAGGGTAACATCCAAAGTAGATACTACATTTCTCATTTGATTGATGAGAAAATAAAGGGAAAGGGAAAAATTACCGTTTTCAAGACTGCTCTCACAGTAATTAGGTGACTGAAGCTGTGACCTAAGATCTATCTGATTCCACTATGGGCTCCGAGCTATGACCCGCTGCTATTATTTCATGCAATAGACTCCATAACACTATGACTCTCCACTGCTGTGCCAAACATACAAACAAAGTCTAAGAGGATGTGTTCCTTATACAGGATCAGTATCATCATCTCTTATGCTAAGAATAACACATTTTATGCCCATTTTCTTCTTAGTGTATACTGATAACTATCTAGTTCTATTATCAGCCAAATATACAATTTATCTTTAAAAATTCCTTTAAAAATTATCCCACATCTAGGCAAGTTACAATGAGACATGATAAATGCACTAAGAAAAAGAAAAAAAAAAAACTCCTCAAGTTTATTTTCTAGCTCCAAGAAAAATGATTTAACAAACTCTAAATAGAGCACAGGGACTGAAAACACCCACATGTGTCTGCACATGTGTTACTCATACAGTATATATATACAGTGTCCATGGCCAACTGGACCAAATAAGGCTACAATTCCTTCAAGAAATTCTAGGAAGTCCATAAACATAAGGATAAAATTGTCTGAAGAGAAATGTACAAAACAATCCCCAAATCACAAGGAGATGAAGCCCACGATACAATTAAGGGCTCATACAGAGTTTTGTTTTTAAAACTTCCTAAAATATAATGTTTCTTTATTAATTACATTGATAAATATTAATGGATCACACACTGTGCTGGTCATTGGGAATGTAGAGTTAAAAATAATTATGAGATTTTCCCTCATTAATCTTAAAGACTAGCAGGGAAAGAAAAATTAATAAATGTAAACTTACAAATGTGATTAGAACCTCACCATATGGATACAAATATAGTGTCACTAAAATAGTTGTTAGTGATGGGGGTAGAGGTTTTCAGTGCTCACCGAAGTAGTGACATCTGAACTGAGATCTAAGTGATGTCGAGAATTAACCAGCAAAGCTAAGAGAAAGCTAAAAGAGCCATATTTTTAAATGCAAGGTGCTGAAGGGAGCATGGTCATTTGAACATCTGTAAGAAATTTGGGAAGGAAAGGGATGATGGTGTGAGACGATGTCAGAGAGACAGGTAGGTACAACACCATGCAGGACTTCACGGTCCAAACTAACAATTCTAGTCTTTTCCCTGAGAGCCATGTGAAGCTAGCATATATCTGGAAGGAGGAAAGCAACATTAATAGCCTCTGATATTCTCAGTATCTTAGGCATCTCAGACATTTTCCAAATAATAGATTCCATGAACATGAGTTACCAACAGCAAATGAACAAATGAACAAAAGTAGAAATTAAAGTGCAGTAAAAACAAAGGAGGTTTGAAGTAAGAATCTGGGGGAAAATGTACCCACATAACTACAGTCAGAAAGGAAAGCAATTTTTAAACTGGTATTTCTCTTTTATATGCTCAGTGGGAAAAAAAAGTGTTATTACAACTAAATAAAGATATCAGTGCTGAATGCCTATCAATAATTCGGTGAACTGTTTCCATACATAGTAAATAACCATGCAAGAATAGTCATCAAAAATTCTTGTATCTTTAAACCCCTTTGGTCTTTCAGGCTTCATTTTAACTTCATACTGGAAACCCTCCTCCGCTACAATCATCCTGGAAAGGTTATTATAATTGTACTTCTTAGTTGAAAGTCTGAGAGGCTATTACAGTTAAGTATGACTTTTCTAAATGAGCTCTGGCAGATTTTGACTTGTAGGACCTATCACATTTTTCACAGCTTTGGAGGTTGAGAGTTTTGATCTACACTTTACCCTGGGCCTCAGTTATTTTTAGGCTTTAAGATCTCCAAGCTCACTTATCTTTTATTCTGCTGGGGCCTAGCAAAAGGTTACATTCAACTTTAGAGGGCTGTGTCTAATTTTCTTTTCCGAAGGACTCTTTTACCTAGAGGAACTCTGCTATCTTGATTATTCAAACACAAATGGTTGTTCTTAGTATTCAAACTAATACATACTTTAGTCTCAGGTTTTTTTGATATTTGAACAAGAAAAGAATTTAAAATAGGAACAAGCTGAGGTACGTAGTCTAAGCATGCTGATAATGATGAAATTATAATCATAAATATAAGATAGTTTAAAAGACAGACATCCAGGTAAGATACTAATGTAAACGTCTGCTTCCTCCCAGTATGCTTGAGGACCTGAGTGTAAGGTGTTTTCTGTATATAAAGCAAATCTGTAGGTTATTATATTTCAGTACAGACAGTATCACTTTTTGTGGTGGATCACTTTAAAACTCACACTACATAGATCATTGATGGTCATTTCATTCTTCCATCCCCTGAGTACTGGTACTTAGAGATGATGAAACAAGAGAAGAAAGGATGGCTTTCCACTATTCATATATCTGGAACATCTTCTGATTCTCCCTGTTATCATTTCCACTATGCTACACTGCTATAGACTCTGTTTCCAAAATTTTATTCCTTCAAAGTGAATAAAAACATTAAAAAAAACCAAAAAACAAAATGGAAGGCTGAAAACCTGAAGACTAATACTCTCAATAGCTGTTCCACGCTGTTAGAAATCATTATTCTCTGTTAGACATCAGGCTTTGCATTGGAGAATAAGATCTCTAGAAACCTGATAGCATTAGCCAATGCAAATTAGATTATTCCCTTTCTGCTCCAATATATTAAATGCATAACAGATGACTTCATATTTACATTAATGGGACATGGGCTTGTTAGAGTCTCTGGCTCATGTCACAGGTATTGTATGTCATCACGAAAACTCACTCCCTATCCATTAAAAAAGTCTTCAATGATGGAGTCAGAACTGTGATTTCTAAGTCAACTTCCATGTAATCTCTTTCCCAAAGACTGTTTAGATTTTTTTTTTTTGAAAAGAATTAAAAGAATAATTACCTGCTCCTCTGGTGTGATTAAAATCTCCTTTAATAATTTTGCATGATTTTCCATTGCCATTGCATACACCACAATGATCTTCCCTTGCAAGGGACCCTAAAAAACCATCACAGCCAACCTTCTGTAACAAGAGATTGATAGTACATTATAAAGTGAGTTTTTTTCCACTTTAGCTTTTTTAACCACTAATTTAGAACGAACCTAGTATCTACACACTAGACACATTTAATTGACAAATGAGCAAAATGTCATATTCTCTGGTACAAATTAACAGAGCAAGCTCATGTCAAATGATATCATTGGTAAAGTGACCAAATAGCAGGACAGCAATGAGAATATTTTTCTCACAGTAAGAATTAAATGGTATCTTAAAGCAATTTGGAAAAAAACCAATATTGAGACAAATGCAATTTATATAAATCCCCAAGGAAATCACATTTCTATTAAATATAACATGATTAATCTACTTCACTCAACATAGAACAGATATACTCATATATAGAAGGCTTCACTTCTTAAAGTGGTTCCAAAGCAAATGCTCAATTATTAAAGATTAACTTTGTGAAAATCAAACATATGTTTATTTTCACCACAGTTCATGAACAAACTTCTATCCTCATGTTCTTTGGCATCTAGCACGGCTGCTATAAGAAAATATGAACAGCGGGGACATTCATTTTAATTTGCTTCCAGAGGAATTACATTAATATGAATCTTCTGGGATAAAATCATCGACTCCTTTCTAGTGAATAATGTTGGTCTCCCATTGGTGTTCTGAAAATATGATTATAAATAAGTATGCAATGTTCTGCATACTCAAAGAGCAGAAATTAATATGTCAATACTGTCAGAAATAAATGGTTGGATTACACAATTATCCTTAGCCAAGAAGGAGTTGCAAGAGAGATTGATGATACATCCATTTGTAGCAAGTTACAATTATTTTAGAGGAATTTTAAAAATATTATATGAAACAGGAACAAAAACAGGTTTTTTTTCTGTGGTTAGTGTTGGTGGTGCAAGCGGATGATGAATATCCTGAGAAGGCAAAAATCACATTAAACCTGCATAATATAGCATCCTTTCCTTTTATCCAGGGGGATATATCACTGTCAAGAGGTAGCAAAGCAATGCATTAGTAGAGAAGCTTGATCTGCAAATCAAAGCTTATTCAGGGAGAAATAAAGAGAATGTCTGTGGATGAAAGAGGTGGCCACCACAGGAAATTCTCAAAATACAACAAAGGTAGGGTAAGAGCTCACTAAGTGGGAGCCATGAAAAGACCTGAAAGTCCTGGTGTGAGGGGAAAAAAAAAAAATCTCTCATTTACATACAAATGAGGACAAATTTACAGTAGAGTGCAGAGTGGTTTTGAAATGAAAAAAAAAAAAAAAACAACTCTAATGCTCTATCCCTAGTTTGTTTCTTGGCAAATACAATAAACCCAATAAATAGTAGTTAAATGATGGAATAAATTAGTACCTACTGGTTTATTAATTTTTTTCCAACCCTTGTAACTGGGATACTATAATTCTGTCCACCTAATATAAAAGCCAGGGATAGACATAATGTCATAGCTCAATAATCATGGATTTTAAAAGTAAGAATCAAAGATTTTTTCTTTTGTAATTTATAGTGTCAAGTACCCATACTTATCACAATATGCTTATATATCTCCAGACATTGAGGATGAATGCCTTTGAGAAGGTAATGTAATTTAATTGGGGTGGCCACCTGAAATACCACTGGTGTCCTGGAGATGGGCAGATAACATAATACAGAAGAGAGTTTTTTCTATCCTTTTCTGGGACAGAAATATCACGGAGACAAAATGGGTCACAAGGAGAAAGCTATTTTCTTCTTTTTTTTAAATTTTTAAAGTCCATTTATTTATTTTGAGAGAGAGAGAGAGCGCAGGGGAGGGGCAGAGGGAGAGGGAGAGAGAGAATCCTAAGCAGGCTCTGCACTGTCAGCACAGACCCTGATGTGGGGCTCGAACTCACAAACCATGAGATTATGACCTGAGCCAAAACCAGGAGTCAGACACTTAACCAACTGAGCCACCCAGGCACCCCAAAAGCTATCTATTTTCAACTGCCCTTCTTTGTCCCTCTCCAAGTTTACAATTGTACATTCATTTTTGGTGCTATGTATTTTGTGTAGCGAAACCTGAAAAACAGGAGGTCGTCAGAAAGAAAAAAAGTAGCATGCTTTTAATTATATGGAAAGGCTGAATGTAGCATTTTAGTTAAAAGCCAGAATGTTGAAGTATTCCAATTCTGTCAGAAGTCACAATCCATTTCGTGGAACTTAATTGTAACCATCAGATTCACGTGGCACTTACGCAGAATTTTTTTTGTTGCTATTGTTTTAATTTTGATGTCTAGCTAGGAACTCTGTAAAAATATCTAGCTTACACAATACTGTTAAGTGAAAACATGGGCAATTTAGGCTATTGTATTTAGCATATAGAGTTAGGAAAATACTTTTTGAAAAATAAATGCATTGAAGACAAACTTTCATCTGACAGACTTACATATAGTGACGAAATAAAGTTAAAACTTTAACTGCACAACATTCAGGTCTGAAAACAAAACATGTATAGGTAAATGTCTGCAATGTTTTTTTTTACAGGCAAATGAAAAAATTACATTTCAGGTAACTGACACAAGCTGTTAAAGAACAAAGGAAATTAATATGTAATTATAAGACTGTTTCTTATGCCAATGTATTACATGATTCTGTGCTTTCAATTCTATAGAATGCTGGCAAAACACAAAATCTTAGAGTTGGTAAAGCATTTAAGTTCCATGTTGTTTCCAAGTTTTTACCCAGAGTTCCGTAGGTCTCTACTGGAACACAGGTTGGTCCACCCACACCTTGTACATGTTTTCAAATTTTGGCGCATGTGCATGTGTGTATGTACGCACAGGCGTGCATTTTTCTGGGGAAAAAAGGAAACCTTTCATCAGATTCTCAAAGGAGTGTATTGTACAAAAAAGTCAATGACCATTGGTTTACCAACTTCATTTGACAGACTGGTTAATAGGTGTATAACACATTTTCAGTGATTTTCATAAGAATGTCATTTCTTAGTGGCTGTCACGGATTCAGTACCGCTCCACTCAGATGCTTCTTTCCTAACTAAGGGATTTATTTCCTTCCCATGCCCATTAAGTTCATTAGCCGATGGCTCGCATCAGAAATTGCCTAGACTGAAGAAAACTGCCTTTCCTAAGGTCCCATCTCCCTCCTAGGGCAGCTTGCATCCAGACACGAGTAGATGCTAAGGGTAAAAAGGTTTGGTTTTCTCACCCCAAATGAGGACAACTCTGAAGAGCCATCCCAGCTTCAATGCTCCTCACATGGTAGCCTGTTGTGACTGTACCATAGCACACTTTCTTCCTGTGCCTGACCCTGGCTCCTTCCCCTCCCAGCATGGATGGTGATCATACAGACACTTGGCATTAACCTCTCAGTTTATTAATCTCCCAGGGAATGCCAATTTGAGATAGCGGTAGAATTATAAGCAGCAACTTCTAACTTCTAGCCTTTGATCTCTCCCACTCTGCTGTCCACACTTGCTATAAGAGAATTTCTACTTTTCTCAAGATAAGTGAAGAGTGCATAAATGCATGTAGCAAATGGAGATTTTTTTTAATCTTTATTTTTGAGAGAGAGAAAGAGAGATAGAGAGAGAGCAAGCGGGGGAGGAACACAGAGAGAGGGAGACACAGAATCCGAAGCAGGCTCCAGAATCTGAGCTGTCAGTACAGAGCCTGATGCAGGGCTCAAACCCATGAGCCGTGAGATCATGACCTGAGCCCAAGCCGGCAGCTCAACCGACTGAGCCACCCAGGTTACCCAATGGAAATGGTTTTTAAAAAGAAAGATATAAGCAAATGAGATGTTTAAGCATTATAAGAAAACTGAATATATATTTGAAAATCAGCTGTTTCCAGTATGTTGAAAATGCTTCAATATTAAGTGAGTAATAGGACTGATTTTATAGGTTTTTGCCACACGGCTCAGCCTTGGACACAAGATATGGAGAAGTGCAGTGCTTGAATTTTGGGTCTGGAATATTTTGACAGAAAATGCCATTTTAGATGCATAATATTTACACTACAGAATTAAAATCTCAGGGTCTTTCAGCTGGTCATAGATTTTAAGATGATCTAGTCCAAACCCTTGGTTTCTGAAGACAAGGGGTTTCAAAGCAGATCAGACTTGCTCAGGATGACAGCCGAGTAAGAACTAAATCCACAGCTTTTGAGTCTGGGCACAGAGTTTTCCACCATACTGTGCAGCTACCCAAAGGCACTCATAGCCTCCTTCAGCACATAGTCCCCCTTCTTAAATGTCTTACCTGACACCTGCCATTTGCACAGACATCTAATCCCTGATATCCACATGAAGTTCCATCCATTACTTTTTCTGATAAGAGGATAGGCTGTTCTTTCCCAACAGGAGAGCAAAACAAGGCACATGGTTTTTCTACACACAGAGTGGATAAAAAAAAATGAGCACAAGTTACTCCATAAATATTTTTGTCTCAAGCTTTATTTTTCAGAACGTTGTTGAGTACAAAGTATAATTTGATGTGAACTGAGTAAGGCAATTCTACAGTAGTTATTATGAGCAGAAAATGAGAGGACGCCTGGGAAAAAATAGATATCCAATGAATAGTTATCTCCTTAAGAAATACGTCTTCAAATTATTTTCAAAATGTATCACTTATTATTTTCTGGCACCAAACCTCTACCACGTACAAACTGATCACTCTTGCCCGCAGATATTTTACACACCAACCACTGATTTTTCCTCATATCCTTTGGAATGAAGTGCCTCTTAAGTACATATCAGAATTCTGCCTATTTCAGATTTACTTATTGATGAAAACTTTCTTCACGTGTCACTTCTACATTCCAATACACTAATTTTCAATCCTATACATTTGGCGTTTTCTAATTGCAAACTTACTAAAGGGAGAAAGAAGAATTTCTAAGATGAGCAATTCTCCTAGGATTTTCCATTACAAGGATGTTTAGAAATGCAACAGAATCCCATGAGAACGTTCCCTGGAATGCACATGTGCTAGCTAGGACTCAACTCCCTTTATTGCTTACTGAAAAAGCATGCCAGTATACATGATATCTAGGTTAAGAAACACCATCCTAGGTGGAGAGGGTTTGAATAGCTGGCAGTCTTCTTCAGGGCTTCATTAAGCAAGAAGGTAGGGTGGTTAGAGTTAAAAGGCGTGCCTATCAGGCTCAGTCAAGAGTGGCAAAATATTTTTAAAGTGCTGTTTCTATTTCTAAGTATCCTACAGAAGAACTGTAGTATTTGGTAACACCAGTAGTAGAATTATCCAAATCTGAAACTTCAGAGCAATTTCCATGCTACATTACTACTCTATTGGCTTGATACCAGTCAGGCCCTTTGCTGTTTATTAAGCTCATATAAATAGAATGGAAAATAGTTTACAGTCTTTGACACTGATCTTCGCTTATGTCTTCAGTAAAGTTCCACGTATGCTGATGGGATTCTATAAATACCAAATAACAGCCAGAGGCATGGAACAGGGTATCACTTTGCAAAGAGAAGACAGACAGTTAAATGAGCCTTCAGAATTGAACATTTCAAACAGTTTTCACATGTGGCTTCTGAATACTGCTCTGAACAATTCTGGGGAGTTGGAACATGGCCTTCAATGTGCATGGTTTTGAAATTTTCCTTTAAGATGCCATTATAAGCTGCAATAAAGCATTTCAGTATGCTCTCACACCTCAAAGTAGGTTATGTTTATTCAATGACTGCTTACTATGTCATATCTTTGGACTTAAAAACAGCTGCTATAATTGCAATGCTTTAAAAGTTTTATATATATATATATATATGTATATATATGTATATATATGTATGTATATATATATATACGTATATATATATATACGTGTGTGTGTATATATATATATAATTCTCTTTCCGGAGTTTTCATTGAAGAGAGGAGCAAACCAAATATATGAATAATGTGGAAAGGAGTTAGTCTAGAAAATTCCATTCACATTCCAAGCGAGAATTCAGATAAAAATCTTTCTATTTCTTCTTTTACAGCGTATTGTCAATTCACTGTGCTTTACAGATGACATAAACATTTGACACCAATCTTCCTTCCTGGAGTATACCCTTGAGATTGTGACATTATAGTGATCCTTGTAACAAGCCAGTACTTCCTTGGCAGGCAGGCTTTGTCTTGATTTAAGAGACCAACCCTTTCCAAGATATGCATTAAACATGGATTTCAGCCAAATTTCAGCACAGTGTATGTAAAATACCTGAATGCTAAAGCCATGCATCTTTTTTCTCTAAAAATAACTGTTCACTATGGCATTGATACTCTGTATTTAATTTGCCTAGCCACAGATTCATGTATTACATAAGAATAACAGAAAAATCCCCTTGCATTTTAAGGTGTCATATGTTACTAAGACTTGGAGTTTTTTTTCAAAGAATTAGATATTTCAATTTCTTCCATAGTGTTATATAACGCAAAGACCATGGTTGTGTATTTTCTTTATGCTATGGACCAACATGTTTGATTGATATGTGTCACAAAATTATAAAAAATGCTAACCTGCTAATTATGTAAATATTTATTGTGGATCGTTCTGATGATGCACATCATTTTATAAGAGGTAGGGGCTTTTAAAATTGTGATTTCCACTGGATTTAATATTTTAAATTGGCTCCCATCCAATCCCAATTTTTTTTTTTTACACTCTGGAGAAAACCTGTTTCCTCTGTCTTATTTCACATATGAATGAACAGGTTTCAAATGAATTTAATATTATCAAATTGAACAGCCAATTAGAGGCAGAGATAGGAATGACCCTCAAGTGATCTGATGATGATTTTCATTATTTGAATAGTCATATTGTTCCTACTATAAAAAGGTATGGCATATATATTCAAAATTATGCAACAAATACTCATCAGAAGCTTAATATTTGCCAGTCTGCCCACTCAGCACAGACATAGAGAGAGTACAGACACCTCAAAATCTGCTACAATAAGGTGCTTGTGAGGAGCACATACCCAATTTGGAGGATCAGGGAGATTCTTTTTACCTAGAGGACCTGACATAAACTGAGTCCAAAAAATCAAGAGCCATTTTTCAGGGAAATAAATGGGGAGAGACAGACCAAAGCCTGAGAAAGAAAAGGTATTAGGCTGAGAAACCAGCATGTGTACAGGCCCAGGCACAAGAGAGCACACTGTGTGTGAGGGATGGACTGGAAGTCGCCTGTCTGTGCTGGAGGACACAGAAGGGGACGGTGACCCCAGGCAAGAGAAGATAAAGGGACGGTCACGCAAAGGGCCTTAGCAACCAGAGGCAGTTACATCTGAGATTGGTCCCGAGAGCAGCGGGGCTCACGGAAGGGTGCCACGTGGCACAGTGGTTGACATATCCAGCCTTTAAAGGGCCAGTCTGGCTGAAAAGTGGAGCACGGGCTGTAGAAGACTGGCGAGAGAGGGGAGGAAGGTGTTTGAGAATCCAGTGCAAACATGAATAAATGTTCTGGCAGGAGAACGCTTTGGACAAAGAGGGTTTGCTACTTGATTACAGGGATGGAGACTGAGGAAGAATGGTCCTAGCTTAGCTTGGGAATGAGACCGATCGTGATACCATTCCATGTGACAGAGCACAGGGAGAGAAGCAGATGCAGGACTGAGACAGAAAGGAAAGGGGCATGCTGAGTTAGAAATAATGAGACGTTGAGTGAAGATGTCCATGCAACGGATGGGTAAGCAACGAAGGGGCTCAGGACAGAGAGATCTGGGTGGGAGAGAAACATCTGTGTTCCTTTGGCATACGGATGATAAATAAAGCCTAGTGAATAAAGTATTATTATCCCAAGGAGATCACTAGAAAATTCATTCACCTAACTTATTAAGTGCCTACTCTGTTCAGGTACTGTTCACAATGTTGAGCATATAGCAATGCAAAAACAGGATAAACCCTGTTCTTCCAATAATTATGGGGCACATATAATAAACAAATGTAGGGGTGCCTGGGTGGCTCAGTCGGTTAAGCATCCGACTCTTGATTTCAGCTCAAGTCACGAGCTCATGGATAGAGTTTGAGCCCTGCATCAGGCTCGGTGTAGACACTGTGGAGCTTGCTTGGGATTCTCTCTTCCTTTCTCTCTGCCCCTCCTCTGCTCACTCTCTTTCGCTCTCAAAAAATATAAAAACTAAAAAAAATTTTTTTAAATACACAAAATGGAAAAGTATTATGGCAGATGATGGTGAGTTCTGTGAAAAAAGAATAAAGCAAGGAAAGGAAAGGGATTGAGTTATTATTTTACAAAAAACCTAAAGGAGGTGAGAGAATGAAGTACACAGATACCTGGAGATGGTGTTACAGCAGGGAAAGCAGGGGTTTTCAAGACACTAGGACCTATTCTAGGCAGAGCAAGTGAGCCAGTATGGGTGGAAGTGTGATGGGGAACAGAAGGGATGAGGTCAGAGGGTCAGAGGAAGCCAGGTAGCAGAGATCCTTCTAGGCCCTTAGAAGGAATGAATGTGGGCTTTCAGTGAGCTGGGAAGGTACTGGAGGGTTTTGAATAGAAGTATAACAGGAAATGACTGACAATTCAGATGTATCACTCTGGCTCTTGAGAGTGAAGGAGAGCACAGGCATGAAGACCAGTTAGAGGGCTACTGCAATCACGGGGAGAGAGACAGTGGCTTGTGCCAGGGTTGGAGTTCTGGTGATGTTTGGAAATGATAAGACTCTGGATGTATTTTAAAGGTAGGGCTCATATCCATAAAAATAATGAAATCTTGCCATTTGTAACAAAATAAGACAGATCTAGAGAATATAATGCTAAGTGAAATGAGTCACAGAAAGACAAGTCCTATACAATTTCACTCAAATGTGGAATTTAAGAAACAAAATGAACAAATAAAAAAAGAGACAAACCACAAAAGAGACTCTTAACTATACAGAACTGATGGTTGCTGGAGGGGAGGTGGTGGGAACATGGATGAAACAGGTGAAGGGGATTAAGAGTACATTTAACTTGATGAACCCTGAGTAATATATAGAAATGCTGAATCACTGTATCATACACCTGAAATTAATATAACACTGTACGTTAACGACACTAGAATTAGAAAAAATGAGGCTCATGTGACCTTACTGATATTTTGAACATAGAGTAAAAGAAAAGAAAAAAATGACTCCAATGTTTTGTCTAAGCGTCTAGAAGGAGGCAATTACCATTTATTAAGAGGGCAGCATGAACAGAAGATTGTGCTGTAATTTCCTCTCACCTGAGGAAGCAGTAGGATTGGAGGCCATCATGGCAAAGAGAGCATGACATGTTTGAGGCAGTAAAACAAGAACAGGATCTGGAGTTGAGAGTGACAGGGAGCAAGGTTCTAGATGAGACATGAGGCAAGAGAAGGGAGCAGATTACTTCCTCATCCTCCTGCTACCAAATACAGAACACTACTGTCTGTCGTGGAGTGATCTGCCTTGTTGTTTGGCTGTTTCCATTAGTGCTTGTATGCTCAGAAGCTGATCCTGAGAGAAGGGTTTTGTCAGATGGGTGCACTGAAATTGATGAACAACGGAATTCAGGCTGTTGATAGGAGGGTTACTGAAATGATGGAAAAGCACAGTCCAAACTGACTAAGGGGAGAAATAAGGACAAGAAACACTGACGGCCAGTTAAGTGACAGAATTCACAACCATATTTCGTAGCTGTAGCTCAAATCCAGAGCTCACTGACCACGGCGTTGAGGGGCAGAGGGAGAGACAAAGAATCCCAAGCAGGCTCCATGCTCAGCGCAGAGCCACACGCGGAGCTCAACCCCATGACCTTGGGATCATGACCTGAGCTGAAATCAAGAGTCGGAGGCTCAACCAACTAAGCCACCCAGGTGCTCCAGAACTATCTTCTTAAGTAATAAGTTTAAAGGACAGTTGCAAAAATAGTACAGAGAGGTCTCATGTACCTTTTCCCCAGTTAACCCCAATGGCTACACTTTCATAACTAGAGTACAATAGCAAACCCAGGAAACTGACATCAGTACATGTATGTGTATACTTCACTGATCCCATGCGTAGATTTTACAACCACCATCACAATCAATATCTGTAAGTATTTTATCAGCACAAACTTCTACTTTATGTTACCCCTAGGTAATAGCACCCATTCCTCTCCCCGCCTTCATCCCTAACTCCTGGCAACCTTTAATCTGTTTTCTATCCCTGCAGTTTTATCATTTCGAGAATGTTACATAGGTGGAATCACAGAATATGTGAAGTTTTGACAATGGCTCTTTTCACTTAGCATAATGCTCTGAAGCCCACCAAGTTGCTTCATATCCATAGTTCCTCTAACCGCTTCAGAGTATCCCATGGTGTGGATGTACCTCAGTGTGTCTGACAATTCAGGGTCTCAGGACTTTTTTGGTTGTTTCCAGGTTTTAGCTATCAAAAATAAAGCTGCTACGAACATTTGTGTATGGGATTTTTTTTTAAGGTTGTAAATTTTTATTTCTCTGGGGAAAATGCCCAGGATGGTGTTTTCTCAGTTGTATGATAACTGTATGCTTAATTATTGAAAAAACCACCAAGCTATTTTTCAGAGTGGCTGTACGATTTACATTCCTATCAGCAACGTAGAAGATCCAATTTCCCCTCATCCTCACCAGCATTTCATATTGCCACTCTTTTAAAATTGAAGTTAATCTAATTGGTATGCAATAATATACACCACATTAAAATAAATACTTGTAGTCAGTGCTTGTGATTGTTATATGTATTAAATAAAGGTTGGAAAAGGAGAGCTCTGAAATACTTAGAATACAATCTGTATACTGTGTGAAATAACCATGAGTAAAGCACCTTGCAAATCCAGAAGTCTGCTTAACTAAGATGGCGGTGACCTGGGTACTCATACCTTCATCCATGACAGCTTGCCACTGAAGACCATGCTTTGGGTATGAAGTTCTAACACTAAAGGCCTGACATTGCCAGTCTCTGAATCCAGGCAAACCTGCAGGACAAGGTGGATTCTCACATATTCTGTATTGTTTTCTGGGACCATTACAATCCCTTGCTTCAGAACCTAGCCTAGAAAAAATAGTACAAATAATCAATTTTATCTTTTTTTTACGTTAACCCTCACTTCAAAAAAATTAAAAGGCATTAAGTTAATAAGGTATAATCCTTTATATTAGATCATCTACTTTTGAAAATGTGGACACGTTAAGTGATCGCTAATAGCGGGAAATCCATATGCTTATTAAAACTTTGCCACTTAACTTGCCATGACTATGATACAGAAGAGTAAAGGGCAGAGGCTGGGGGCAAAATAGAAAGCCTGGGATTCCCTCAAAGGAGTTTGGCTGTAACGTTTTCACATACTTTCTATAAAATTGCTTGTGAAGGCATTCGGCCACTGAGCCCAAACTAACGGTAAAAATATAGAGCTGAAATGATTTTCTTGCATGCTTTCCTGGGATCACTCTAGAAGGATGGGGTTGAGCGAGTGGACCCTGTAAGGTTCCCCATCTGCACACGTGCTCAGTACGTCTTGAGTTTTCAACACTTCACTTCTATTGACGTTGATTTTGTTCTTCTCCCCTCCTTTCCCGAAGTCCTACCATCTTCCCGCCTTCTCACTGTCCCCTTAAATGGTGACTTACTTTTCCTAATGCAGGTCTCCCTGCTCCTTTAAACACAACAGTTTATTTGATTCACTCAAGAAACTACCCCATGTAATGTTTAATTATTTGTTAGTAGAAGGGTTGGTCTTATTTTCTTCTCACAGGGGAGATTTTATATAAAATAAATACTTTGAGGGACTTTGCTGCTTTCCAGCGTGGGGTAGGGTCTGAGGTCTGCCTTCCAACACCGTTTGTCAGGAAAACCTTTGCATTTGAAAATTCAAGAATAAAATGCCCTCCCCCAATGCAGGAACTTTGCGTTTACCCAGGACATTTGCGCTCTCGACTGCTGATCCCAGAACTGCAGGTTCGGCTACAGGGACTCCACATGCTCCACTCTCCGGCCACATGTCCAGGTGCTGAGGTCCTGGTGGTACATTCTCCAGCCTTACACCACTATTCCAAAAGTTATGTCTTAGGTGAACAAATCAGGGCACAACGGAAAATCATTCACTGGCCTACAGAGTCACTGGAATTGTGATTAAATCAGGTCTACTAAAGCCCCCAAACATGTGGATTGAAAAAAAAAACCAAAAAATAAGTTGGCACTTGCTTCTTGTCAATAGCAATACAATGGTCCATTCTCATACAGTCTTGTTGTGAAAACAGCACACAGATATTTGCAACACAGCCCTGAGATTTCAGTCCTTATATCATAAGGGGAGGGGGTAAAGAGGGAACTTGGGGTGGCACAGCCAGGAAAGAAAAACCAACACATTCTAAGAAACAGAACAATTTAAGAGGGACAAACCACAAAAGCATAGAGTCATATATAGGAATGGAAAACAGCACATGAATGTTCTTCCATAACTGGAGTGGAACAGACATTTCAGCAAACTTAGCAACTGAGATGTGAAGACCCAGTGGTTTTCTTCCCCTTGTAATTAAAATTTTTTAAAGTATGATTTAATTTTAGCACTTTCCTTTTTCTGAAAGAGTTCCCATCAAATCTAAGCATTAACATTAACAGCAAGTTTTCTTTTGAAAGTGGTTTACTTGAATGACTTAGGTAATAGGATGCTTGGAAATTCTGTCATTTCTTTCCAATTATTCGGCAGCTTATTTTGTATCTGTTAACTGAGAAAGATAACCATGAAAGAAGAGAAAGGAATGTACTCATTCTCTTGTTTATATTTACATTTTCATTTACTTTAAACAAAGGCAGCAAAAGAGGCAGTTTCTGTGGTCACTAAGGAATGGTTGCTAGGACTTGGAAGATAAATTATAATAATTCCTCCTTATTTCTGAAAAATCAGATATATGATGGTCATAGCAAACATGTTAAAAGTAAAATTACTTGAACAAAATCATGCTGAGAACAGTAAGTTAATATTGGCAAAATTTAGATTAATGACTGTATAATGATGGGGGTTGAGCAAACTGATGCTTTGAACTTAACGGCAACATGATTTTATACGGGATTTTGCAGAAATTGCAGAAACACTCTAATCTTTAAGTTTCCGAATTCAAAATGTGAATAATCATTTACTTAACAGATTTTGCAGGAGTAGAATGAAGCACTACGCATAATGCACAGCCCACACTAAGGACTTAGTAAAGATTAACAATGATTAACAATGATACTGATAAATTGTATATACCATTATATTAACATGTTAGTAAGTTTCAAGAAATCTAACCAAAATTTTATTCATCCTGATCTTATCCATATTTCTTTAAAATTTATTTTGAGAATATGTTTTTAAGTGATGTTTTTAGAAAAGAGAATTCAGAAAACTGTATGACATAATTTTGTGTGAGCCCAGTCAATGCTTTTCTATGCAATAACACAATTAGTTCCCACAGATTTTTTTTCCTGATAATGTCAGTTTTTAAATTCAGCCTCTTTTAGACTCAAGATGTTTAAATTTTTTTTAATGTTTATTTATTTTTGAGAGAGACAGAGACTGAGTGTGAGTGGGGGAGGCACAGAGAGAGAGGCAGACAGAATCAGAAATGGGCTCCAGGCTCTGAGTTGTCAGCACAGAGCCCAATGTGGGGCTGGTACTCAGGAGCTGATAGATCATCACCTGAGCTGAGGTCGAATGCTCAACCAAATGAGCCACCCAGGCGCCAGCCCCACATGGGATTCGAACTCAGGAGCTGGGAGATTATGACCTAAGCTGAAGTCAGACGCTCAACTGACTGAGTCACCCAGGCACCATTAGACTCAAGAATTTTTAAATCTATGCTCAAAAAAAAATCTCAACAAATAATAGTGTATTGATAGGCACATTACACTGAAATTTTGTATGAAGATTGTCATTAAATTGAGATTTGGGGTGAATACAGAGTCTGAAAATTGCAGAAGGGGGAAAAACATCCTTTTAAACAATTTACTGGCTTTAAAGATTTAACAATGTACTGCCCTTTCACACACACACACACACACACACACACACACACAAAATCCAGTGTGAAAAGTGTCAAACTTCAATTGGTCCAATTGTTTTGGCCTACTTGAAGGGTGTGTATTTTCCTATAGGGCATCCCATAGCTCCTTGCTCACTTAGCAGCACACTGGCATTGAAAGGCTGGGCTCAGGTTCACAGCAGACTGAAACTCTGCTGGGAAAGACCAGCATCTGGACTTGTACATCATTTAACCTAGACCACACTGGGCAGATGAAGACAAATGGAAACAGATATGGAAGCTACATTTGCATAACACAAATCGGTGAAATTTGAAGAAAGAATTGCATAATATTTAAAGTTCATCACCTTGCAGAGAACCAACACTCTGGATGAAACTATGGAGAAACTGCCTTTGTGTCTTCTAGGTGATGCTGTTTTTCAACACAGAGGAAAGTGTTGAATGTTTTGTTTAAATCATTATATAATATATTCCATTTGGTTTATACATTAAAATGATCCTAATGATGCTTTTCATATATTTTCTCGCAGCATATTTTACTTTATTTGTATTTTTTTAGCCTCAAAAGAAGATGCTATGCATGGCTTAAAAAGCTCAAAATTTGTCATGTCTACTAATTCAGTCTGATTTATGAAAATGCTAAGGAAATATATAATAAAGGATATTTCTGGCACAGTACATGACCTAAAAAATTGCCTGTAGTTCCATTCTATCAAATTTCTATGTGGACGTATGTCTAGGAAGTTCATGAAAACATCTGATTGGAAGAGGTCTGTGATGATGTCAAAGGGAACATCATTCTCTAATCAAATCTTCTACAGAGACTGAGGAGACCAGAGGGGGAGAGAAGCCAATAAACTCTCTAAATATGCAAATTTGATTGTAAGGATATTACAGTCTTTATATTTTCAACAAAGGATGATGATGGTCATTTCAAGAGGCTCAATTTAAGGAAGTAAATAAATAAAATATATTATGTAGAATTCTTCAAAACAGGTTAAAATTTTACTAAATTTTTATTCAACTTTCCTTTCCCCTCCCCAAGTTCCTAGTAAGTATTGTCAGTGAAAAAACATACATGTCTTGGTTTTTACCAAATCATTTATCAACTCTTTAACATCTGTTCAATGTAAATGTAAACACAGATGATAGTAGTATAAAGAGAAAAGGAGAAGAAAGAAAACAGGCTGTTTTTAATTTGGAAAATGCTGAGTATAAGTAGTAGATAAATCCCCATCTTTCCAATTATTTTGAATCATAAAATTCTGTACGCACCTTCAGACTTAATTATATACTTTTGGATGAACTAGTTATACAGCTAGATTCACATCATGACACTGTACACATTGTAAAAAATTACAACATTTTGTAATGAATTATAGAAAAAAATGCCCAGCTTTGTTTCTTGGTGTGCAATGCACAAAGCTAGCAGGGTTTTGTGTGAGGTTGGATGCATTCAAATATTTTAGCACTTCAGCACTCATCTGCAGAGTGTTGGAAGCTATTTTCATGATGGCTCCTACAAAAGCTGGGACAGATGGCTATTTGAAGAAGCCCACATGGCCTCAGGAACTGAGAAGTTCATTAGTTATTTCAATACGCAAAGCATTGCAGAACCACTAACAGATATTGTTAGCACAATTAGAGGGTAATAAAACATTTTCCTTTGGATGGGCAATTATAAATTTGATTGTTATAACAATACGTTTATTTTAGAGAATTCAAGAATGCAAAGTCTTCTCATAAGTATCAGAAGAAAAAACAATGGTAGAGAAATGTATAGGACATCAGTTTATAAAAATGAAGAGATTTTTATATTGTAAAGCAGAACTAAATGAGATGAATGGTCTGTGTGAAGTTTGAAGAAGTAATGGCTAAATGTTTGGTTATCTCTGTTTATTACTGTTTTTGTGTTTCAGGGATGATAAAAATTATTGCTGGTGCAGAGTTTTATGATGCCAGCAATAAATTATACAGCATAATACCATGAGGCTTGCCCAGTATGCACATATTATTGTACTTTGGTGTATAACTTAAAAAAAAAATAAAACCAACCCAAATTCAGACACTCCATATAAACTCACAGAAAAACCTCTGACACGGTCTGTAAACAACTGGCTGATAATTCACAGAAATTCCCTTTCAAGAAACCATTTCCTTATTGATTATATCTAGTGATAAAACATTGCTAGCTTTAAAAATACTCTGTATTTTAAAAATGTTACATTTTTTTTAAAGATCTCAGAGAAGTAATAAATGATTACATGCTCATGACAAACAAAATCAAAAATGTCTAGGAAAAAGTCGTATTTATCCTCAGCTCCCCTGCTTTCATCCATCAAACCTATTTCCCTTCCAAGAGCTAACTATTAAATACAGTTTGGAGTTTATATTTTCAAACCATTTTCTATGAATTTAGGAATATATACCGTGTGTGTGTGTGTGTGTGTGTGTGTTCAAAACTTTTTTTTTTGGTAAATGTCAAATGGTATCATAAAGTATCAATTTTTCTGACGTTCCTATGTATTAACCAACATGTCTTATAGATCTCTTCAGTCTGTATGTATATATATCTACCTTATTCTTTTAACAGCTACATTGTAACCATTCCTCATCTCATGAATATTTTCATGGTTTCTCACTCCTCACCATTGCAAATTGCATCCTTACATAAGCATTTGCGCGCGCGCCTGTGTGTGTGTGTGTGGTATTTCTATTGTGTCCATTTTTAAAAACAATGTGCTTTTAAACTAGCACTCTATATTACTTCATTTCTTTCACTAAGTATTTCACTCCCAGTAAACTTTATGTTGTTGTTTCTTTTTAAATGTAATAAAAATGTATGTTCTGCAGAGGCAAGGTTTCAGATCTCACATCTAATTCCCTTCACAGAATAAAAATTAGAAAATAATGTGAGTTACTGAACTGTTATCTTTTGATTAACTACAATTATACATTTAGATGAGAGCTATCTCCTTCAGATCCTTTCACAGAAAGTATTTTTCCATAGCAATAATTTTGATATGGAAGTCACAAGAAATTTAACTTTTCAACACCAATTATCTTGATATGTAAATGTGTACTAATAAATTCCTATAACTTCAAGAAGCGCATTAAACAACTCAGACAGCCAAGTATTTACTAATCTTTAAAATATCAATTAGAGGGGCGCCTGGGTGGCTCAGTCCGTCAAACATTTGACTTTGGCTCAGGTCATGATCTCACAGTTCATGAGCTCAAGCCTTGCATCAGGCTCTGTGCTGATAGTTCAGAGCCCGAAGCCTGCTTCAAATGCTGTGTCTCTCTCTGTCTCTGCCCCTTCCCCACTCACACTCTGTCTCTGTCTCTCTCTCTCAAAAATAAACATTAAAAACTAAACTAAACTAAACTAAACCAAAAATAAAATAACATGTCGATTAGAATATTTTACTTATGATGCTTGAAATGACAAGGAAAAATTATCCTCAGTCGCTCTTCTGGGACAATGTTTTATACCTGAAAGGACTCATCAGCTCTGCAAGTTCTCCTATTTATGTTATTTATGCTATTGTTTGTGGTCATTTTACCTGTGTTTAATTTAATAAATTCATTGTTTGGCAAAACTAATACATACATCCTTCAACATTGTTGTAATCAAACACAATACAAAATAATTGCATTTATATTAACAAAATGACCAAGATGCGAAACACATAAAAGTAAACAGTGAAAATTAATGAAATGCTGAAAGCTTTATAGATACTGAAAGTATTTCACTAGTGTTGAGATGGATAAATATGCAACGAGCAGAAGGAGATGTGAGTTTCTTGAGTTTCATTCACTATTCTTACTAACTACAGATGGGTCACGTGACTTACCTTACCAGCGTCACAGTCCGTTCCATCCATGGGTGGATCGAGCTTGGTTCTGCATTCTTTCTCACCCTCTACCTTGCACCACAACCCTGTGCAAATAAGATGCTGAAAACAAGGCCACAATAACTCATAAGGAGGAGGCATCACATTTTTGATGTGAAGTCAATAAATTTTGGAAAAAAGTGACTTTTACAGAACAAGAAATTGTTGGAAGAAAAACAGGCTCTAGGTACTTTGCATTTACAATTATAGTTGAATAGCATAGGCTTATTTATAGTGATGAGAATGTTGATACATAAGAACAGAAAATCTGTTTAGTATGTTTCAATGTCTTTACATGTCTTTAAAACACACGTGATTATGGAGTGCCTGGGTGGCTCAGTCCGGTAAGTGTCCGACTTTGGCTCAGGTCGTGATCTCGTGATTCACGGGTTGGACCCCTGCATCAGGCTCTGTGCCGGCAGCTCAGAGCCTGGAGCCTGCTTCGCCGATTCTGTCTCCCTCTCTCTCTGCCCTTCCCCTGCTCGTACTGTGTGTCTCTCTCTCTCAAAAATAAATAAAACATTAAAAATTAAAAAAAAAAAACCGCATGTGATTATGCAAGACTAAGTAGCCACAACAGAACAGCGTGAGCAAAAAACCATTATTTATACTATTCTAGAAACCGGGCTGGAAGAATAAAAGTGAAGCGTTTGTGGCATGAACTTAGGGCCTGCTGTCTTAAAGCCTGTCCTCACTTATGCTCCGTTTTATGCTTAAAAATTACAGGATTATTTAATCCCATAGCCTTAGCTCTTGACACATTGCAGACTCTGAATGGGTATGTTTTTGTTATCAGTCATTTTTACGTCATTCTGAATGAGTTCTAGATCTCCAGGCTACAATGAACTTTTTCTGGGGAAAAGTTAGAGGGAATAACAAATACTGGGATAAGGCAGCAGAGACACGGCAACCGTGAAAGGACAGAACTTTGCGGAAATGCAGGAGGCAAGACCGTCAGAAACCTACGCTATAGCTCTAGCCACTGCCAGCACGGAGACATAGTGAAGCACACGACACATCCACATTTTAACTGTGATTAATGTAGAGTGAAGATGGCTGTGTTACTGACTCCCTGTCCAGATACACGGAGAAGAAAGTGGAAGAGAACAGATCAATAGAGACAAGTAACGGCAACGTGAACGGTGCAGTCACGTTAAGTGTGAGAAGACCAGTGTACTGGGAAAAGGCATGTAATGGACGGGAGTAGCGAACAAGGATTTTAAAGAGGGACGGACCAGATCTGGATTGCCAGGAAGGGCTAGGGACTCTGTATTTGGAGGGAAAAAGAGGCCACTCAGCAGTGGTCCAGCAGGTTGATAAAACAAAAAGGCTATTTTAGGAGGCTTATGCTGATGGTGTATGCAAAACAGGCTGAAAATCACTGCAAAGTAGAAATTAACTAATGACCTGAGTCTATTAAATACTTTGGAAAAGGTATATTTAAATGAACATTTTAAACAGGTCAGTTACAATTCCAATACTGAATTTGTCACAAGGCCTGAAATATTATTTTCCTATTCTTCCTTTCTTTAAAAATATAGATTTCTGAAGTGTTTGTAAGCTCTTAAAAATTATAGTGTCTGGCAAGACTGGGATAGATTTTATTCACTTTATTTTATCTGCTGGGATAGTTTTTCTGCTTCAAAATATTTTATCCAAATAGATCTTACTATATTTAGGAGATGATTCAGCTTAACGTAAGTGCTTTATTTACACATATCATTTACTAAAAATTCATCCAGGGATTTATTTTAAAGAATGCCAATGTCTAAATCAAATTGCTTCTTTGCAGTATTTTAGACTCTTTAAAATAAACAGGTTGTTTATCATGTACTTTTGTGCACACATTTATATCTCAATGAATGGCTCTATAACCTGGGAATTACAGTTCCTAAATGTAATTTTTCCCCTTACTACTTTTCTGTGAAGGATGTCTTATAATCATGGGATCAAATGCTGAATTTTCCAACAAAGAAAAACTGCTTCATGTGTATTCAATAAATTTTGCTTTATGTGTATTGTAGCAAGAGTTATTTTTGTTTGTTAGTTAACAAAGGCATATTGAACAAAAAAGCAAATCTTCTATACTGTAATTTTATAATCATACTTGCTTGTTGAACACTGTTGGTGGTCTAAATTCTGACCTTCACCCATTATCTGCTATTCAAAACAGCAGGTACTCTAATTGATTCCCACTTGAGTCAGTGGGAACATAAAAGCAAACTTGGCAGCTGTTCAAGATAAGCACAGTCATGAAGAATAAATCTCTCATAGAGGAGATCTCTTTACTCTTTATGTTCTGCCGGTCCAGGGATCTTTTGGTAAGTAAATTACAGCCTCATTCTTGAAAATGACTCAGATTCTGGGTTTCAAACTGAACCGTCAAAAGTAACACAGGAAAATGTGTGTGATAGGAGAGCTATGTTATATCAAGCCTTTTCTTCAGATAAAAAGGGGCAAGAACCAAACACTCCATGTGTTAGGCTAGAGTCAAATATTTTTTTGCAATTTAATTGCTGAAACCACTTCATGTATCAATTAAGAAAAGAACTTTAAAACTTCAAACGCTTTGCACAGGAATCCAGATGCACACCTCAGCTTTTCCTAGAAAACAAATAAATAACAATACTCTTTTTAAAAATTCTTCCATAATGGGAAAAGACCACTAAAAGCATATAATAGGAATTTGGATGTTTATCTCAAGTAGGCTTTTAAAATGTTTACATGAAAATATTATATGTTTTAAATGAAATTATTTAAGTGGAAGATTAATTGCCCATGTATAAAAAATTACAAATTTTATCTTCGATAACCTATATTCATATCTTTCTTTATAGCAAATAGTTCCATTAAGATATTCTGAAATTTATGTTAAAATAAAAAAATCTTAAGTGCATGCATACGGAAGTAACAATTAAATCTTGTACATGTAACTTCAGGTTCTTCCACTAATTATCTTCCAAAATACAATTTCATTATTTGATAGCAAATGTAATTCAGTATGGGATAATACTTTTAAAAATATTATTTTCCACCACAGAACACTGTAGTAGTTTTAAGGGTAGAAGAGAAGAAAGGGGGATGAGGTACTTAAAAGAACAGAAAACAAAGACTCAAAAGGAATAATAATAAGTTGAAATCTAGTTCTTTGTAAATACTAATAAAATTGGAAATTAAGCAAGAAAAAAGAAAGCAAAAAAATCCACTATTAGGAATAAGATGAAAGTGTAACTACAGATAATGTCAAGTTTAATTTTTTAATTGGTTTTTAACATTTGTTTATTTTTGAGAGACAGAAAGAGAGCATGAACTGGGGAGGGGTAGAGAGAGAAGGAAACACAGAACCTGAAGCAAGCTCCAGTGTGAGCTGTCAGCACAGAGTCTGATGTGGGGCTTGAACCCACGAACAGTGAGATCATAACCTGAGCCAAAGTCAAATGCTTAACCAACTGAACCACCCAGACACCCTGATAATGTCAAGTTTAAACAGAAATAAAAAGACATGAATTACTTTATGCCCATAAACTTGACAACTTTCATGAAATGAAAAGATATTTTAAAACACTTATTAAAAACTTACTAAAATGGACCCAAGAAGAAACAGAGAAGCTGAACTATTCTGTAATCATAAAATAGTTAAAACTGATTGTTACATATCTTCCCACAAAGTATACATCTGGTCCAAAAACTAACAATCTTTCAAAAAACGTAGATTCTCAATTTACATAAGCTCTCAGAGAACAGAAAAAGAAGGAACACTCTTAAACACACGTTACGATATCCAAACTAGACAGGGATTTCAAAAGAAAACAAAAATATTAATCTACTTTATTTATTAATCTAGATTTAAATGTTAAACCAGTTTTAACAGACTGAATCCAGCAATTCGTTAAAAAAAATGCAATGCCATGACCAAGGTGCGTTTTTTCTCAGAACACAAGTTACTGTAATATTAAACATTTGATGAATGTAATCAAGTATATCAATAACTTTAATATCTATGAATTTTGTGTCTGTGGGTACAAAGCAAATAATACAATTCAATATCCATTCATTGAAAAAAATCTTAGCAAAGTAGCCATTGAAGGAAATGTCTTCACAATTACTGGACACCTATGAAACTCTACATTAAACATCATAAAAAATTTAAATGTTGAAAGGTTTCTTTTAAAATGAGGAAAATGGCAAAGATAGCATCTTGGCATCAACATAAGGAAGTGAGTACATGATGTATTCAAAGTGGCAAGAGGGTAAAAATAACTGTCAATGTAAACTCCTGAACTCAGCTAAAATTTTATTCAAGACTGAAGGTTAAATAAAGACTTTTTCAAGGAAACAAAAACTGAGTATTTACCACCAACAGATCTTCTCAAAAGGACCTTCTAAATGATGTATTTCAAGAAGGAATATGATCTCATAGGAAAGGACTGAAAAACAATGGTGAGCAAAGAGACTGATAAAAATGAGGATAAGTCTAAATAAATGTTGACTATGGAAAGCAACAATAACTGGATTTTAGCCAACGTTATACAACTTCCTCACAGTGGGAAACATACTAGAAATCAACTTATTTACATCTCAAAAACTATCCTTTCACAGAGAAGATTTGGCCACTAGTAGTTGAATAAGCTTGATGTTTTCTCTTTTACCTCCCCTACTCCACATACTTCAAGATTGTTAGTGGCAGAGTTGAGTAATAGACACGGAGAAAAATGTAGTCCATGCCCAGTCGCTCAGTCAACAATCGAAGCAGCAATCTGCAAAGGACTCCTCAACAGAACATATCAGAAAGTGTTAAAGACAGTTAAGGAGTAAAAAAAAAAAAAATTAGAGAAAGGATAACTGTCAGTACGTAGTTAATGAAGCCCCAAAGAAAAGAGTGCAAAGTAAAAAGGAACTATTTGAAGTATTTGAAAGAAAAATGATCCCAAAGTTCCTAGTATGAAAGAGAGACATAGGATAAAAAGATTCTCCTTCTGTAAAGTTCCCCAAAGACCAACCTTCCTGTAGATCACAACCATAAATTGTGGACAGAATACAAAAAACAATTTCATGGTAGTTCTGGAGAATAAACAAAGGTAGGTGAACCATTTAGGGGAGCTGAAGGGATTGGTATAAGTTGCATTTACCATCTTTGCAGCTTTGATCTGACAGTAGGCTGTGGTCATGGTCTGACACTAAAAGGCTAAAGCAACCATGAAAAGCATGCTGTCTTTTTAGATTTGTAAAGACAAAAGCTGCGGGGGTAGAAGCTGCCAAAAACTGAAAGGACAATCTCAAAAGGAAGAAAGAGAAGCCTGTCTTCAGCTGACACTTGACACACACATACACAGACCACACTCCATATAGCCCAGATACGGAAAAAGTGAACTGACTGAAGATATGAGCTGTTTGTTATCCACAGGAGGTAAGACAAAATTTCCAGTTTCAATCTAATACTTAATTCTCTGGGCGGGGGGCTGGGAGGGCATGGTGGGTGAGTGGGGAGAAGAGACACTCTTTAGAGGAATATAACAGAATTCAGAGTACCTACAACAGAGGTCAGCAAACTTTTTCTGTAAAGTGCCAAAGAGTATATATTTTAGGCTTATGGACCATATGGTCTCCGTTGCAACTATTCAACACTGTCACTGTACCTGAAGGTGGCCAAAGAGAAGATATGAACAAATAGGGATGACTGTGTTCTAGTAAACCTTTATTTACAAAAATAGGCAGCCAGTCACCAGGCTACAGTTTATAAATTAATGTATTAATATATAATGTCTTAATATATTCATATTGCAGAACAAAACACGTCCACACAAATAATCATTCACAATAATCAGAATAGCCTTACTCATAATAGCTAACATTCCAGATGTTCACTAAGAGAGGAGGTAATAAAGACAATAGATTATCTACCAGTGGAATACTATTTACCATGAGAGAAAAACTAATTACTGACATACATAAAAATGCACAAAGAATGTACAACTATTGAATGCAGAGAAAATTTTGGTTTTTCTAACAGAAAGTGGTAAAGGAGTAGAGTACAAATATAATATAAATATGAAATACTAACATAAAACAGGCTGACAGAATAAAAAATCCCCATAAAATGAATTTAAATAAATGTAAAAATGTTAAATTAGCTGACAAAAATACAAAAAAAAGCTATTACATTTGTTTAAACAGAAAAATATAAAACCTAGCTACTGCTTTTTTCTAGTGAACATATCTCTCTATATCCATATCCAGAGTTATAGTTATATCTGGAAAGGTTGAAGATATAGGTTTGGAACATATTAGCCAGGAGTGAAGTTTTTATGTCAGACAAAATAGATTTTAAAGTACAAGTCATAAAAAAAATGGATAAGATAAATCAAACAGATGAAAAACTGTGTGTATATACCTAGTAATATAATTCAACATTGGTTTGTGAGCATAATTTGTTCTGGAAACATGCTTGTAATCCAAAGCACGTGTATATCAAAGTGAATTTCAAGAACCATTGGCTCAGTTATGATCATGTGACTTTCTATATCACATCATACTTGTATTGCAAGACTTCGCTCATTTATCAAGTTAAAATTCATTAGAAATGTTTGCTCATCTTGCAGAACACTCAAAGAACAAGTTACTCACGACCCTAGGTTTTACTATATATATATATATATATATGTCAGTTGTAATAAAACAAGTGACAGAATTAAAGGTAGAAATAAATAAATCAACAGTTAGAGTTGGGTATTTTAGTGCATGACCATCAGCGACTGACAGAGCTATCAAACCAAAATAAGCAAACAAGTAGATATTCTGAATGCTATTAATACGCTTCATCTTAGACCTCCCGACAAATAATAAACTTTAAAGAACACATATTCAAGTACACATGGAACAATTAGTAAAATTTACCCTGTATTTCATTAAACAGGAAACTTCAGTACATTTTAAAGAACTGACATCATATACACTATTTCACCTTCTTGCAGTGTGATAAAAATAGGTATAAATAATAAATGTTATCTTTTGGGGCGCCTGGGTGGCTCAGTCGGTTAAGCGTCCGACTTCGGCTCAGGTCACGATCTCGCGGTCCGTGAGTTCGAGCCCCGCGTCGGGCTCTGTGCTGACCGCTCAGAGCCTGGAGCCTGTTTCAAATTCTGTGTCTCCCTCTCTCTCTGCCCCTCCCCTGTTCATGCTCTGTCTCTCTCTGTCTCAAAAATAAATAAACGTTAAAAAAAAAATAAAAAAAAAAAATAAATGTTATCTTTTAAAAATTCTCTGCATGAATAGGAAAAACAAACCCAAAGTGTTTCTGGTGCTAAAGAAATGTTTAAGCTAAAAGGAAATGAATGTACCATATAAGGATTTAGTTCTTTAAACTAAATTTTCAAATTAATTCTTTAAATTAGTTAATTCTTTAAATTAAAGTAGGGAAAAAAGTGTATAAGATGGAAAAACAAGGAAACTAATAAAAAATAAAAACACAAGATTAATGAGAAAATTTGATGGATTCGTCCACCTCAAAATTAAAAGACAAAGGGCAGTGTGTAAAACCTTAACACACAAATAACACACTATTAATAAGTAAGCAGTAATTCTCACCTAGATTATAGAAAGAAATCCTGCAATTCGGCAAGAAAAACAGAACACTAGAAAATGGGTGAAAATGTAGATAGGCAATTTACAAAGATAGGGGCTTAAAAAATAAAAGCCCGTGTCAATTAAAAAGAGGAAAAAATGAGTTCTATGAAAAGAAATTAAACAGCTGGATTATGCAGTCTAATCAGCTGCCATGAAACTCATGTGCTCACAGCCTATGTAGGGCTGAAGCCCGAAGGGGAAGATGAAACTTAGATTAGAATGGAAAACATTTAGAATCAATTCTGGGTAATTTTAAAATTATAATTTTATTGATCTCATAGGAAGGAAGGATTTAAAATTTACAACTTCATCAATGTTGACAATATCATTTATCAATAATGCTACCTTAGTTGCCACAACGATTATTAGCCATCAAGGGCAATTTCATGCCATGTCTTTTTCAGTCCAAATTCCTGCTGGTTCTGGAATTTCAGAGTGCCAAATCAGACACTCAGTCTTCTAGAATTCTTTGTAAGTTACCTCATTTCAACGTCAACCTCTTCACTAGATCACATGAGAGGTTTTAGAAAGTCCATTGCCTTTGACATATCAACTCAATATAAGAGAAATATGAAACTGGAACTTTCCTTGTTACTTTTTTTGTCACCACATGGTTTTATCAGAGTAGAAAGTTTTCTATATGATATACTATGCATATAGTATATCATTCAGTTCACAATGTGCCTCCTCCAAAACCAAAGTCAGACCTTATGTTTCTTGGAGGTCTTCAATTTTCAGCACACTTCCTCTTACTCAAAACATGCAACTCAGGGGGCCTGAGTGGCTCAGTTGGTTAATCATCTGACTTTGGCTCAGGTCATGATCTCATCGTCTGTGAGTTGGAGCCCCACCTGAGGCTCTGAACTGACAGTGTGGAGCCTGTCTGAGATTCTCTCTCCCTCCCCACCTCCCTGACCCTCCCCAACTCCCACACTCACTACCTCTCTCAAAATCAATACACTTAAAAAAAATGCAATTCTCATGCAGCCACTTCTTACTGTTTCCTGGGAAGCGGCCATGCTTCTGAAGTCTGAGCCAGGGTTTGTGACTTTAGGAAGCTACTAGGCTGACTTGCTTCTTATGGATCTGGCTCAGCCACAAGAGGCCAGGTGGCCTAAAGGTACCAACAAGAAGTCAGCGTATTAAGTCCGAAAAGTGAGCTAGTATTGCTGGAGGTCAAGTTGTCTCACAAGCCTTTAAACATTGCCTTTATGCCTCAGCAGACGCCTAATGCCCTTAAACATTCTGCACATGTAAGTTACTATATCCTAAGGGTAAATCTGCATTACTAATTAGAGCAGCATAAACGTAGTGCTGGGAATCTCTCGTGCTTGTGTATAACTCACATACTTCCTGGCTAATTCAAATACTATGCACCAACTGCTGTGGTCTCTAAGATTCTACCACAGACACACAGGTTGAAAAGCTGGTATGAGACCACACTCTGACAGCGTGATACTTATATACAACTGACTGGAAGTGGGATGGTCATAAGATGCCTGATTCACTCACATATAAGATGTGAAACATAAACCATCTTTATAGGTTGGTTTTTGTGTAATCACTGAGTTAACACTGAATAACATTTAGATTATCTTCATGCTATCCTGGCATATTATATAAGACTTGACTGTATGAATGAAAATTTAGAATCTTTATTCCATCGTTTAGCTGATTCGCTTATTCATTTAACAAATATTTATTGAGCACTCTTTTAGGTGCTAGAGATACAGTGATAAAAAGGACTGATAGAGACCTCCTTTGGTGTTATGAAGGCTGTCTTCTGAAGAGACTTTTTTTAAACTTTATTTATTTTGAGAGAGAGAGGGAGAGAGAGGGAGGGAGGAAGTGCATGAGTGGAAAAGGGGCAGAGGGAGAGACAGACAGAGAGAGGGAGAGAAAGAATCTTGAGCAGGCTCCGTGCAGTCAGCGCAGAGCCCCTGTGGGGCTCAATCTCACAAACCCTGAGATCAGGATCTGAGCCAAAATCAAGAGCCAGTCACTTAACCAACTGAGCCACCTAGGCACCCCTAAAGAGACTTGTTTTATACAAAGGCTGGATGACTGGCTGATATGGTGACTCCATGTGTATCCACTTGAAGGTGTATGTGTGTGGCTTAACCAGGAAAATTATCCAGTATTCTACACTTACAACTATTTCCCTTACACTTTTAAGTTCTTCCTCCTGACACTTACTATATGTTCAGGTGTTTCCAAAGAGCTCCAACTAACAGAACCAAATCCTGTGGGAAAAACAAATCAACGGCATATTTTCAGACTTCCTTTTACTCCCCTCTTCTGCTTTTGGAACAGCTAATCGTTTCCACTTTGAAAAATGTCTTCACTGAGCCTCCATGATCTTACTTTCTCTTGGTTCCATTCCTACCAACAGACTTCTTCAGAGTTTTAATTGTTGCTTTTTTCTTATGTGCCTCATCTCCAAATATGGTAATCACCGAATTCTCAGTCTCAGGACTTTTTCATTTCTATCTAACTCCTTTCCTGTTGTGATCATTTAGTATCACATCTTCATTATCACCTGCTTGTTGAGGTTTCCACAGAAATATCTATCCTGGACCTACTTCCAAATCTATTTGGATGTCTATGAGCACCTTAAACTTAAAAAAAGTTTGCCCTCCACTCCAGGGCAAGCATTCTGCTTTTTTTTCCCTCTCTTTCCATAATCTTCCTGATATAAATGCACAGCTTGCTCTCCGTCTTCAGATCTCTAAATAAATGTCACCTCCAGGAGGCCTTCCCAGATTACCCTATATAAAATAACATCATCCCCACTCTCTCATTCCTAGTTTTTACTCTTTATTCTTCTTACCTGGGTTTACATTTCTACAAAACACTTATTACCAACTGACATGTTATAAATGTATTTGCTAAAATGTATTTATACGTGTTTTTACCTAGGGACGCCTGGGTGGCTCAGTCGGTTTAGTGTCTGACTCTTGATTTTGGCCCAGGTCATGATCCCCGGATCGTGGGATCAAGCCCCACATCGGGATCTGTGCTAAGTGTGGAGCTGTTTGGCATTCTCTCTCTCACTCTCTCTCTCCCTCTTCCCCTCTCCCCTGCTAGTGCTCTCTCTCTCTCTCTCCAAAATAAGAAATAATTTTAAACTTTTTGCCTGTTTTTTGCACCAGAAATTTAAGCTCCATGAGAGGTGAGGTCTTCGTCATTTCCTGCTCTATTATTAGTGTACAGAAATGTGCTTGAAAAATAGTTGGAATTCAATATTTATCAAATTAGTAACTGAATTTGTAAATAAATTCTTCAATGGCACTATTTATCGGGTTACTACACTTTGCACTAATTTGGAATTGAAATGATGATTTTCAATAGTTGTATCAGAAAACTATTTTAGAGTCCCAAAAGTCCATTCTCTTAGCTCTAAGACTTGGAAAGATAACATAGTCCAACTTCTTGTTCTATACAGTGTATCTTAAAGAGAAAAAAGTTTTGACTAAGTCTACATGACCAATAAGAGGTGGAACCATTGTTAAACACTGGGTCCACGCCCCTCCAGTCAGTGTTCTCCAATCAAACCCTGACTCAGAGGTATTGCTTTTCCTTGGCTACCACAGCAATCCAATTCTTTTTGGTGTTATTTTAAAAATAATTTTAATAGATATTACACAGAGGTGGAAGCAAGGAAAAAACTGACTTTATAAATAAAAGCGTCACACATATAAAGCTTGAGTATATAAAAAGGAAAACATTTCTGAATACCTAAATCTAAAACTCAATTTAACTTGAAAAATGCTCAGCTTAAAACAAAGCAACATCCTAGGACATTGAGAAACATAGATTTAAAATCCTATAACAAACACTTATATTTTCAGAGATGGAAAAAAATCCATGCAGGTAGGTTAGTGAGAAATAACATATAAATAGAGCAAAAAGCTTAGAAAAATAAAAAAAAAGCAATCAAGATATTTCTTAATCCTGATGATACAGGCACAGTAGCAGAAGAAATGAACTGAGTCCAAACACGGGATATGATCTATGATTTTAACCCATAAAGAAGGTTGAGTTCCCCAAGAGGCAATAAAACATAGCAGTTAAAATGTACTCCACTGCTTGGATTTGCACCTAACACTCTTTCTTGATAGGTATAAGAACTTAATTGTTAATACTTAACTTCTACGGGCCTTAAATTGTTGATCTGTAAAATAGAATTGAATAATAACTATACTTTTTATGGGAATCAAATTAGATCATAAATATAAATGATTCATGTACTATGTGGCAGATATTTTATAGTTGGAAATATCGTACACTGGTATTAGGAAAATTTAACTAACTACAATATAAAATAAATTCTAAAAGCTTTTAAAGATAATGTTTGTGAAAATAATGTAAAATTTACCAAAATCACGCTTGTGGTTGATCATTTGCAGTGTCTAACACTTGGGGTACTTTATAAAACATGAAAGTCTTCCATTTATCAGCTCTATCAATTCTCTCTACCACATGAATTGAAACTTCCTCCCAAGTATTTCTACAATGGTAACCATGAACACCCTACTTTGTTTTCCAAAACAATGCCAATTTCAGCAGATGAAAATGTACCTGCCTGAAAACATTCATTTTGCCATGAAGATTTAAGAAAGACTGTAACCCACTTTTTTGATTGTCTAAAGGTCCTGAATGAGCGTAGAGTGAACAAGAAGGTTGGTAGATGACATCAGGGAGGTATCAAGGACAGACTGTACAAAGCCAAGCTCCTACTGTTGCAGTGATCACACCTGACGCTAAGTTCCAAGGAGTCATAGCTGTGCTACATGTAAACCCTTGGGAACAAGTCACAATTACACACCTACACCAGCCATTCCCTTTTGAGCTCCATCACTGCCAGATGGATATTATGGTCGATATATCTTTTGACAAGTCACATTTTTTTAATTGTGAGAGAGAGAAATATTTTTGAGAGAGAGAAATAAACTGGACGCGACAGGGGGAGAGGCAGAGAGAGAGGGAGACACAGAATCTGAAGCTGGCTCCAGGCTCTGAGCTATCAGCACAGAGCATAACATGGGGCTCGAACTCACAGACTGCGAGATCATGACCGGAGCCGACGTCAGACGCTTAATTGACTGAGCCACCCAGCTGCCCATTGACAAGTCACATTTAATGCGGCACCGACTCCTTCATACACCCACTTCTTTTAATCTTAAGTCAAGTATTCACTGAGTGCCTACCACGTGCCAGCCACTGGACTAGACGCTGTCGAAACATTCTCTGTTCTCATGGAGTTCACACACTAGCGTGGGGAATGGATGAGAAGAAAATAATAAGTGAACAACTCCTTTAATAAGAACTACAAAGAAGAGAGAGCATAAAATATGTCATAATGCCATATACTTGTTGACTTATAATGGATTTTAATTATGCTGCCAGTAATCCAAACAGCATTATCTTCAACAAGTGAAAAATCCTTTGAGGCAATCACAGAAACTTAGGTAGAATGAAATACAGCTACCAATTCACTCTAAGCACGACTATTGGTTTATTCCTGCAATACAAAGTGTGTGTGTGTGTGTGTGTGTGTGTGTGTGTGTGTGTGTGTTGGGAAGAGGTGGGAAGGGATGAGCAGCTAAGGGATGGGCAGCAGAAAAAAAGGAGAAAAGAAAGAAGGGAAAGTAAAAATAGCTAAAATTCTTACATCAATTAACGTCATTTTGCTCAATCTTTCAGACTTCCTGTTTTCTAGACTGGTACAACTGGCCTATCTGAGTAATTAGTGGCCATGTGAATACTAATACATAGAGAAGACTTAAGTTTCCCATCATATATTTACCCCTTCCCTCTAGTTTAACTATTTAAAAATGTACTCTCTAGTGTTTGTTCTAGAACATATTTTTAAGATTTTATTTTTAGGATTAAAAGATACAACTCTTCCTCCACAATTACATGTTCATATATCCTTTTTCTTACATTTTCTCCCAGTTACCTACCATGTATGAAAGTAAAAGATTTAAAAGAGAAGCAATGAAATGGCCCAATATAAATAATTCCCTGACTCAGGGACCATTTTTGAAGTTGAAATTCTTGGGTCATTCCTTCCTGACTTAGATTAAATGCCTACATCTTATTTCTACCACTTCCAAAGTGCCAGGGGGGAAAAATAATCTTCTCTTAGAAAATCCTTCTTTCCAAGATTAGGGTGCTCTCAAAAGAGCTGTATGTGCTAAAATAAAGTCATCTTCCCCACCTCCGATCAACACTTCTCAATTATGAATGTGAACATACACTTGAAAATTCGCACCTGGACACAACCCTTACCTGCATCTCTTGACAAAAGGAAGCCAATGGCCCAAAGAGAATCTGACATTGCTCGTCAGCAGTGTAGGTCATCCCTGGCAACTTGGAAGGAACCATCACGGAATTGACACTCTGGGGATTTGTCTGTAGCAAGCAGCTACTGGCCTTTGACCTGGCAATACGCAGATATGTGTAAAATTTTGAATTTAATGTAAAAATTTGTTATAATTAGCATAGCAACAGGAAACATTTTTAGAATGTTAAAAATATGTTCTTTTATTTATAAGTTCTTCTACTGAATACTCATAGAAATCACTCCACATGTGAGAATCATTTATGTACAACTATGTAAGATAATCCTAATAATAATAATATTGAACATGATGATTTTTTGGTTTATTAAGGTCTTTCATATGGGTTGACTCAGCTAATCCACATAACACTGTGAGGTGGTTATGACTTTGCATATTTATAAGATTAAGAAGCTCAGACTCAGAGAGTAACCTGACCAAAAGTAATGCGTGAAGGTAAGAAATGAATTGTGTTCGAGGACTTAAATATACGGAAGGCATTGTCAAGTGAGTATTTGCACATATTTTTGTACTTGACATTGTAATACAACTTCCATTTATGAGATGACATTTAATTTTATCATGGTTCTGATTCTTGTGAAGGCAGCCATACAAAATCATACATGTTCCTTGGGAACATCGAAGGGTGACTGTTGCAGAGAGGTGGTATGTTCAATATTACATGTTCTACGTACTGGTCTCTACACTATCATGACTGAACGTACTGCATACATTTCACACCAGAGTTATGGTAATGTAATAAACAGTATACTTTAGCTGATTTTAATATTCATTTAACAGAAAAAAATAGGCTTGCCAATTTAAACGGTATGGAAAAATGAATAAAATTTATCTGTATCGTGAATTTAACTAGCTCAATGTTCCTATATTTCTTAGTGAGACTTTTGGATACTTTAAGCATCTCTCACTCACTAACTGCTCTGTGTATCTCATACTGTTTCTGCTTGTTCATTTATTTACCAAAGAGATAAGTAAAGAACAAGGGATTTAAAATGAAAATTCGAACAATACTAGTATTTTTCACTTCTTTTTCCAACCAGACATAAACAGTTCCCTCTGTTGAAGGTGGGAAAGAAGAGAATGAGAACTATTATAATGGTGAAAATGATGTATTAATGAAAAAAATCCAGTGCTTAGAAGTATCATAATGGAAGAGTGGAGCTTTTGTTAAAGAGGTTCTTTGTGATAACAGATGTGCTGAGTGATGAACAATGAGAATATTTTCCACTGGGAAATTTCGAAGAGGTAAGGAATCACTGTGATAGATAATTTTCCAACCTTACAAATCATCTTGCTCGTTCTTTTATTAGAAAATGTGGACACTAAGAAGCAGATGGGTTAAATAATATGTTCCAATTCACACTCTCTGAGTCAGTGGAAGGGCCAGCATTAGAACTGAGTGCCTTGATCCCTAATCGGGTGTCCTTTCCACTCTACTGTGCCACCTTCCCTGGCTGGTAGAGGAAGCAGGCACATGTAAACATTGACAATGCAACAATAGTAAATGACCTCAGTACCTTAGAAATCTTTCCAAATCTTCCTTGCTACATCGGGACCATGAAACATCACCAAGATTTTGTCCTTTAATCCATTCACCAGACATGATATGAAGACCATCAGCACATGATGGGTGGTCATTGTCATGATTAATGCCCATGCTGATTCAGAATATAATTAAAATAAAAAATTACATTAGGTAAGTATATCTTAACGATTTATAAAGGCAATTAAATAACAGATAAATACTGAAACTAATGGGAGATAAATTAGTTTTAAAAATCAAAATAAAATTAGATATAAGATTGATTTTTTTTGAAATTTTGTTATCTAGATTAAAGATAAATATTTTTACTGAGGGAAACATATTTCCCAATGAATCTAGCAAATAACATGTTTAGTCACCTATTTTCAAAATGGTCTATAGATAAAATTTTCAGAGTTGTATGTATGAAACATATAGAAATAGAAAGTTTCTATTCAACCACATTAAATTCTTGTTCTTGCCTGGAGATCCTTTACTCATCGCTTTTAACAAATCTGAAACCACATTAAAACTATTATTTTCCCCATCTGCTTCATTAGACTTTCTTCTTCCATTCATCATTAAACACAAACTATCCCTGGGAAACCTTCACATTCCTGGCCATCTTTACTTCTTCTAGTGAATCTTGAATCTATTGCTTCAAGCTGAAACTCTTTAAAAAGCTGACTTACCTCCAAATGGGTGTACTAGAAGAATATTAAATTCAATATGTCTAGAAACTGCCCTCATTATTTTCTCTTTCAAGCCTTGATTTATTCCTGTACTGTCTCTTTTATGCATTCACTAGCCACCCAGTCTGCCAAATCAAGAATCTTCAGGTCTTTTATCCTTTCTCTCAGATCACCACCCAGGCTATTTTATTTTATTAAGTGTCAGAGGGCAAGTTCTGCCAGTGCTACTTCCTAAATATTTGTCTCAACTGTCACTTCCTTTCAATTCCTTTGTTACTATTACAAAGGATTATTAAGTATTTAGTCTCAATAATTATTATGTCATTATTGCGTTCTGTGCCTCTAATCTTTACCAACATTCTCCCTTTTTCTCCTCCTGCTGTGCCCCAGGGAAGTCTATTTAAAACACAATCTGCCTCCCTGTTACCTATAAGGCACTGTCAGCTCTTCAACATCATACAAAGTCTCTTTATCTTCTTCCAGGTCCTTTATGGCATTTTCTTTTCAGCGAATGATTTCTAGTTTCCCCAACAGTATGCGGTTTCTTATTCTTTCACAATTAATTGTTATTTAGAATTTTTTTGTGTGCCATGCACCATACAAAAGGGTTATAAACCTGAATTAAACGATTCAATGATGTAGGTACTAGTATAATCCAAGTCTGCTGATGAGAATGAAATTTCCCAAGGTTATACAGTGAGAAGGTGGAAAGTGGGGCTGTCTGAACTGAGCAGGCTGGCTCAGGAATCATGTGACTGACCATTACCTATTTGGCATCTGTGAATTCCATTCCCTCTCCTGCCCTGCCCAAAGTGCCTATCCTTCAATGTCTTCGCCTGGATAAATTCTACTTAATCTTCGAGATTACTGTCGATGACCTTCATGAGGTTTTCTTTCACTAACTTCATCTCACCTATGTGTACTCTCTGTCCTACCACAGGATTCTGTGAACCACACTGTTATCGCACTGGCAACAATGCATTATGCATTTTTACTTCTGGTTAATGCTGCAACTTCTTGAGGGTAGGAACTGGCTCATCTCTCTGAACTGCTGGCATACTGGAATCATATTCTATAAACCATACATAAACACTGAATCAAGTCACCACGGAGAATCGCTTCTGTTTCAGGAAAATCTTCATATAATCTCTACCGAATTCTCATAGTGAAGGTTAATACTGAAAAAATTGGAAGAGGAGAAATGTGTTTTTCTCCAGGCTGAGTCTGAAATGATGGCAGGATAGTCAAGTGTTCCCTTTACAATCTAGATGATAAAATAGTCTTTCATAATAAAAATAGCGAATAACAAGAATATCTACACTATATTTAAAAATGCTATAAAAAGAATTATAGAGGCTTCTAAGGGAAATCACAACTAGACTACCTATGTTTTCTCAAATCAAAATAAAAAATATCAAGGCCAACTACTTTTTCATTGACATAAATTAAAACTTTGAATTAAAATTGTTATATTTAACATGTTTTTGGAAGGAGAAAATGATATGGACGGAATAAGTAATTTATGAGTTAAGAATAATGAGTTAAGAATTCACTCCATTTGCTAACTTAGAAGACTAATAAAACCGAAAATACATTATTGAATATCATTTTCCATACTTCAGTGTCAGAAAAATTCAGCTCCATGTTGAACCATATTTTTCTTTCCTATTCTAATTAATGTCTTTAAATAGGTTCTGTATCAACACATATTAATAGGATGATGGACAGAGAATAGGAAGATAAATGTTTTTCATACTTTGACGATAGGGAGGAAAAGTAAGAGACGATGTGGAGTCATTATGGACCAATTTAATTGCCAGGAGGTAGGGTAAAAGATGTTGAAGTTGAAAGAGATTTGAGTTCTGTGTCTCCCTCCCCCTAATTCATGGGACTAGATACAAGTAAGTAATAATATTAAGAAATAAATGCTTTCTTTTAAAAAAAAAATTTTTTTAATGTTTATTTATTTTTGAGACAGAGAGAGACAGAGCATGAATGGGGGAGGGTCAGAGAGAGGGAGACACAGAATCCAAAACGGGCTCCAGGCTCCGAACTGTCAGCGCAGAGCCCGACACTGGGCTTGAATTCATGGACTGCGAGATCATGACCTGATGCGAAATCGGCCGCTTAACCGACTGAGCCATCCAGGCGCCCCGTTTTCTTAACTGATTGTTAGGAAAATCTTATGATGATGTAAAATGCCTGACCCAATGTCTAGAATATAGTAGCAACCCATAATTATTCTTTTTATTGGGACAATACATCCAAGATATCTCATTCTTCTAACTTGTCAAATAGCACAAAGAGATAAAAACATCATTATATGTAATTTGTTGTCTTTGTGAACTTTGGTGAAAGTTGTGGACTTTAAGGAAAACCAAGTAAAGAATAATGGCAAGAATTTACTTTGCTTGGATGTTAACTAATTAAAATAAGAAACTGCAAATAAAGCAGAATCTCACAAATTGCTTAAAACCCCTTAATGCGTTTCTAACAGTACAGTCCTGAGGCAGCCTTGCCAGGATCACTGTCTCACCTCCACCAGGGAGGGATTCTGGCCACAGCACACGTTGCCGGGTGACCCTGTTTTATCAACAGCCACTTGCCGCATGGAACACACTCAACTCTTCCATCGGTGGTGGTACCGTCTTGCAAAGCATACACAAATGCTATTATTCCTGAAAGGCAACTGGTCTTTTTCAGAAACAATAAAACTTCTTAAATAATGTGTCCATTTGAGAGAAGAGGTTTTGCTTCCAAGAGTTAGCAATTTGGACATTCTCCCAAAGTGGTGTAATGTGATTTTCCAAATTGGGAAGATTACAACCTCTTATCCAGATGATCCTTTTGGGATCTTGATTCTCATGTAAGAAATTAGCTACAGCCATGGAGAGATCTAGTGATTCAACCATTGTTTACCATTAGTTAAATTTTCCTAAAGCTGTTTAACTTGTAACAGAAAAGATTATCATTAAAGAAAAAAATTGGGACAGGGCCTTTTTTTTTTTTTTTTTTAACCACATATCTGGAACTATCAGGAAACACTGCTTAGTTCCAATTCTACAGATTTGAAAGAAAACAAATAATTGTGAACCTTTGTACCAGTCACTGTAATAATCATTTCCAATGATGATATCACTTAATCCTCACAATATCTCCATTATGTGTCTATTATTATGACTATTCTGTAGATGCAGAAGGTGCTGAGGTTAATTGGGGAGATGGGACTCAGACCCAGGCAATCTGATGGTCAGAAAGATCTCCAAACAACCAACTATAGTGCATCTCTTTCTGAATCAAAACTCTACATAAATGCATATAATCTTTTTTGTTTTATGAATAATTTTAAATGTCTCCTGTTAGCAGAAATGCACCTCTACGTATACAGTTCTAAAACCAAGTCGTGTGCATTGTATGGAGAACATTCTTGAAGTAAGACATTAGCAACACCTCTCCTCATACTTCTGCAACTGAGCTACATTTTAATAATCTCAGTTTAAATTCATTTTGACAAAGAGCCTAGGGCAAATAAACTCTCTACTAACATTGTACATGGTTGTCAAGTCAACTGAAAAAATATTTTTATCTTATAAAACTTCTCAACTTGTTTAAAAGTCACTGCCAGGAAGTTTTGTGATATCCTGCGGAAAGCTGGAGAAACATTTGGATTTTGAAGATGGTCCCTTTTGATGTTTAAAGAGTTAGAGAAGAGAACATTTATGAATTCACTCACATTTTTTGCATAATTTGGAAAGGGTCAGATTTGTAAACAGTAATTCTTTAGAAGACTAAATTTTTTGTGCTCAATATATTAAATATTTCACATGATGTATTATTTCCCACTAGAAGTTCTATATTATATAGAAAATTTTATTTGAAAAAAGAAACAAACTGTCCTAATGTCTAAGTGGAAGTATATTTCCACAAAATAACAATTTCCTACAATTCCGTGGTTACATCTTATTTGGAGTAACTTAGCGGCTGTGTGCTCACGGCGGGGGGGGGGGGGGGCGGTACAAAGTATTTTTATTACTTTTTATATTTTGAATAATTTTAATTATTTAACTGTCAGTTGTCACAAAACAGCGAAATATGTACTTCTATTGGACGTCCAAAGACCGTGTAAAGGCAGACAGCAACAATGTCAAAAATGTTCTAAAAAGTAGAGGTACAAAAGCAGGGATTACTTTTGACCTTGCTGTGCATATGAGGCAGCTTCATCTAGCAAATGAACAAACACTTGGGAACGCAGTATTTGCTACATGCTGTACTGAGCTGGGGTCATAAAAATGAGCAAGATTCAGTTCCTACCCTCAAGGAGTTTATTCTCTCTTGGGGTTAGGACACACTACCCTTGCCTTAGGAAGCTAACGCATGCCTGGACCCTGTTAGCTCTGTATTCCTTAAAGCTCTCCTACCCCTCCCTCCCTTTCCACAGCTAGTTATACCAATGAAGACCAGTGCTGATCCTCTTGAATTCTGGACTCTTGTCATGTCTGCCTGACTGACCTTGTGCCCCTTAACTCTTTGCTTTATTAAACCATGCTTTAATGAATTTAGTTTGTTATGAATACATTAATACAAAAACCTAGTTTCCTAGGCAAAATATTTTAATATTCCTTGGCAACCAGCAACACTGAAAATGTGAATAATGAACTATGTGCATCAGAAACCTAGGGATGTTGGGGCACCTGGGTTGCTCAGTCGGTTGGGCATCTGACTTCGGCTCAGGTCATGATCTCATCACGGTTTGTGGGTTCAAGCCCTGCGTCGGGCTCTGGGCTCACAGCTCAGAGCCTGGAGCCTCTTTTCGATTCTGTGTCTCCCTCTCTCTCTGCTCCTCCCCCATTCATGGTGTCTGTCTCTGTCTCAAAAATAAATAAAACATTTAAAAATTTAAAAAGAAACCTAGGGATGCTGATGTTGGGTTAGTTAAATTGCAGAATCCTGTATCCTGCCTCAACTGATTGAACAAGAGTATTTAGAGATAAGGCCTAAGAAACTTTATTTCAAGTCATTTTCTAGATGATTCTTACTCAAAATTCTAAAAAGCACTGACCTATATGACAAAAATCCAAGATTTTTATCTTATTTTTCAAATAATCTGTAAACTTACTTCAATCTAATTTTCACAGGAACACTTAATTCCAGCCTATCATTTTGTATAATTCCCTCCTATCAGAATGCTTTCCCCAGATTGTCTATAATTACAAATGCAACCCCCATTTTAAGACCATCTCCCTGCATAAAAGACTCTTCAATAAATTCTAGCATATATTTCCCATGGTTCTTAACTTCTGTGGCTTTCAAATATACGGCATGTATACATATCAGAACTACCTTCTATTTTTAGTGAATTTAGCACCATCTAGAATTTAAGTGTTTGAAGAACATATTTTAATTCCTTGATATACTTAGTTCAATACCTTATTAAATAAATGTCTACAGACCTAGCCACTGATACAGTATCAGAGAAGCAACTAAATATTCTGCAAATGTGACAGCAAGTTGAAACTAATATGACTTCTTACTGATTTAGGGAAACCGTAAGCTGGAAAGATCTGTAGGTGATCTGTTCGAGAAAAGCTGCTTGCCTGACTCTGGACCACACATTTGCCAAGATACATTAGAGAAATACAAACAGAAAGCCAATTCCTGTAAGACCACTCATTAGCTGGGTGATTTTTTCCCTCTTCCACCTACTCACTCTGACATCCAAACCTACGTTTGGAGAGAATCTGGGTGTGTGGGAATGCTGCCACATCTATACTGGCTAAAGTCCCATTATGATTATTAACTTGGACAAACTACTTATTACTCTAACTGGTATCATTGTCTAAATAAAGTATCAAATACAAAAGCTGTGTCAGTGGTCTATAAGGGTCTCCATAATATGTTCACTTCCTGCCAATCCAGTAAGAATTCTAAAGGATATGAAATCACTCCCTGAATGAACAGAGAGATGTATGACCCATGGAAGCTGAAAATCTCCTTTGTACATTAAAGCATTCACAAAAATAAATATACCACTACTGATTATTATTATTATTCATTCACTCTGTATTATGTGTTAACCACTGTGCCATGCAATTAAAGCATGAACAATCCAACAGTGAACCTTGAAAGGCAAACTTATCCAAATTGTAGGGATGAAGAAAATTAGCACAGACACATTGACTTGCCTAAAGTTTATTCAGTGAGTACCTGGCACGACAAGAATTCCAGCCCCAGTCCCCTTCTCTAATAAGTTTTCCCTATCACCTGCCCACTGAGTAGTTTCTAACCTTAACCAAGGCACGTGTACCACAGGAAGATACTTGTGACTTTTGCTGTAGGGAATCCTAGAGGGTAGAATGTGGTTAAAGAGAACAACGTGGTTACATGTGGCCATTACCAATTTGAGTGGGTCAAAGAGTATTACTTAGAGAATAATTAAGTTTGAATTTTAAGGAACAATGGATTTCTAGAGGTAAGAGTATATTTGTTTTTTGTCTACTATAGCAATCTGTTATTACTTCCTGTTTCCTGGTCTAACAGTCTTAGATTATGATGTAATGCCTTTATCTTCATTTCTCGTTTACTTTTTATTGTTTGCCTACTGTCCCTTTGGCATATATCCTCTTTCTCATAGTAGACATATTGATGCACATCAATGTTGAATGAAAAGCAAACATCTTATTCCCTTTCAAAAGGAACTCCTCTTGCAAATTAAGAGAGAGAGAGAGATCAGCCAAATTTATGTTTGACAGGATGCCTCCTGGGGCATATGCTAGCTTCTTATTGAATTAGAAGAATTTTAGATTAAATAATCCTATCACTAAACTGCTGGATTTGGCCCTTCCAAGTCTATGACTTCAGGACTTTTTTTTTTTTTTTTTTGCTCAGTGAAGGCAACTGCATTCCTTGACCCAAACTAATTCGTCTCTTCTACTTCTTGAACTCAACTATCCTCTACTGTAAAGCTCAAGATGACTGACCAAGAGATGAGTATTGGTACAACAAATGCTTACGCATTCAAACAAATATTCAAGTGCCTATAATGCACAATGCACTCAACTTTGTGCTGTGGGAGAAAAAAAAAATGTATTACACAGTAATCCTATTTTCATAGAGACTGCTGTTCAGTAGGGTATGTGTGTAGGGGGTATAAATATCAGTACAAATCAGTATATATTAGAAATTAAGGGATATTTACAATAAACAGTGCAAGGAAATTAAAAAATATATTTCCAAAAAGTGATAGCACTTGTCTTGACCATTAATGGATAAAGAAAATTGGAAAATCTACACATCAGTAGGACTGGGAGTTGAAATAAGAAAAAAACATTAGTAAAGACAAAGTTTGAACATTATGGATCATTTGCCTTCATGAGATGGAGAAGTGGACTATCATGTGAGAAAGGTAGAGGGGACCACTGTAAAAGTCAGGACTCCAAGGCTAAGTTCACTCATCAGGTAAGAAAGGACAATAAAGATTTCTGAACTAATGAGTGAGACACACCAGAAAGATAAAGTGCTAAGGCAAAAAAGACCAGGGAAGCAGGTGTTGCAGTGGTCCAAGCCTGGGAAGAATAACAATAGAAATAATGGACAGATGGGAAAGCTTTTTCCCAAGAAAACCTAGTAAAATGTGGCAACTGCTTATGAGAGGAATTAAGGGGAGAGAGGGTTAAAGATGTCTCAAATGAAGAACTGTCAGTGGTACTGATGCCAATAACAGAAAAGCGGATGTCTGAAGAAGTGGGTTTATAACCTGGTCCTACTCCTGGTTCTATTCCAGGCACAATTTTCAGCAGAGTGTGTAAGCAAACATCACTGATTTCAAAGGCTTGTTAGTTCACAAGACATCTGCATTCTTGGTACTCTGGCAAAACTTAAAACTTTAGCAGGTGCCCCACATATTTATTGCCTTCAAGGAGCTAACTTTGCATATTTATTGCCTCATTAGCCTCTTAGTACTGAAGAAACCCCTGAATTGCCAACTTAGTGGAAAAGCCATGCCTCTACGCCAAAGTTTAGAAATATATATTAGTCTTTTCGCCTGGTTCAACAAGTGAAACAAAAACCAAAACCACATAAGCATTTTCTGGCCATATCAAAAAAATGTTCTATGTTTTTACAATGACATGATTTATAATTTCCCCTAACGTATGTAATTTTATCCACTCGACATCTCTACAAAGAAGCCAATCTAATTACCATGTGAAAGTCTTAATCAGTAAATAAGCTATTAATGTTTAAAGCAGTTTCTTTCAACTTATAAAAATACTGAACTCTGCTAGAGCTTTCTAATTTTCTTGGCACAGTTACAACTATAAGTTATCACAAATGTGCTAAAATCCAAATTACAAAATTGTGCCATATACCAGTTTCAAGACAAAGAATTTTGTCCACAACTTTATGCCCACTGTATTATTTCAAGAATATAACATACCTGAAATGGGCTTTTTCTACAATTGGGAAAAGAAAGTACTGAGCCATCAGATGCTAATGGGCAAAAAATAAGTATTATTTTATTAATGTAAAACAGTGACCATTTTCAAGTCTTTCTGATTATTTTTATTGGCTGCATATTTTTTAGGCAAGGAGCCTAACTTCAGCTAGTCAGAAAAAGGTGAGATGTTCAACCATTCTAGGAAGCAAAGAAACATGAATACAAATGAAATTAGAATTTAAAATGTGTTATACTCAAAGCTGGCAAAGGAGCTGAACCTCTATTCACCAGGAGTCTGCTAAATTTGGAAAACGATCGCCACATGGCCTCCAAAAATAGTGTACCACTTTATACTCCTCTCCGAAATGTATAACAATATCTATTTCCCCCACACATTCCAACGCTGTACACTCACTTACACTGTTAAAATATCTAACATTTATTCATTGAGCACATCTGAACGGTGTTAGACAATGTTAAATACAATGTTAAATAACAAAAGCAACAAAAAAGAACAAACAAAACAAAACAAGCCCCTGTACTGAGGGACCACACTTGAATTAGACATGCAGAGATCACATAATAATACATATAATGTAAACCTACAATTGTGAAAAAATTAGGAATGAAAACTACAGACAGTCTATAAGAACATAGGTCAAGGGACTTAACCTATCCATAGAATACTTTTCTGAAGAAATGATCTGAGAGAAGAATAAGCAAAAATAGGGAAGAAGGCAGGAAGAATTTTCCTGCCAAGGGAAGGGAGTGGTCCTTACAATGGGAGTAAACATGGATTCACCTGTACGGATTTATGTAACCTGATGGGTGAAAGTAGAATCGCTTTGTGGTCTGAAGTGTCATTCTATCAATAATGCTAAGTTTTTGTTTTTGTTTTTTAATAAAAGCCATGCATAGACCTCCATGAGCTGTGTGGTACCATTTTTTTTTAACAGGGCTTTCATCATTTCTTGTATTGATTTGTAAGAGCTCTTTTTATATTAAGGAAAACATCACTTTCTCAGATACATTGCAAATACTTTCACTGATTGCGATTTATCTTCTATTGTATTTTTTTCCTTTGCAAGGATACTTATTTCTTTTTTTTTCAATATATGAAATTTATTGTCAAATTGGTTTCCATACAACACCCAGTGCTCATCCCAAAAGGTGCCCTCCTCAATACCCATCACCCACCCTCCCATCCCTCCCACCCTGCATCAACCCTCAGTTTGTTCTCAGTTTTTAAGAGTCTCTTATGCTTTGGCTCTCTCCCACTCTAACCTCTTTTTTTTTTTCTTCCCCTCCCCCATGGACTTCTGTTAAGTTTCTCAGGATCCACATAAGAGTGAAACCATATGGCATCTGTGTTTCTCTGTATGGCTTATTTCACTTAGCATCACACTCTCCAGTTCCATCCACGTTGCTACAAAAGGCCATATTTCATTCTTTCTCATTGCCACGTAGTATTCCATTGTGAAGGATACTTATTTCGAGTTGTTAATTTTATGTGACTTTTCCTTAAATACTTCTAGATTTCATATCTAGAATTATACACATTCCCTACTAAAAGATGAAAAAATTAAAAAAGCCAACCAAAAAATGTCAATGTCCATAATCATTTTGATGTGTTATGATGTCATAAATATGGTACAGAATCAGATTCCTGTTATGTTTGTTATTGAATGATTCATTTCTTTCCACAGACCGTAGGTTCTGTGCTTATGTCCTTATTCAAGCACCAGCACAAACTGCTTTATCTACTATGTAATATATTAATATCTGATAGAATTCACCCTCTCCTCTCCTGTTAGTTTTTAACAACAAATATCTTATATTGACTTTTCCACATGGAGTCTATAACCAGTATGTCTAATAAAAAAAGAAAAAAAAAGGAAAGCAAATACTATTGGCATTTTGGGCAGGTCACATTAAATTTATATAGAGATAATTATCATTTTATAATATTCACTGTTCCTATCCCAAACCAGAAAATGTCTTTCCATTTACTTAAACCACTTTTATGACTCTCTGTGTGGATATAAATTCTTCTTTTTATAAGTCTTGTACATTCCTTTGTTAAGTATTTGTTAGGTATTTTATCTTTTATATTTTTATTTTATCTTTTGCTATATTCAATATAAATGGATTTTTTCTTTCTTTATAGTGACCAAGTGGCTGCTGTTTATGTATTGAAAAGCAAAAATTGTTATATAATTTTGTAAGCCCCCCCCCTCAAATTCTCTTATTGTTCTAATAGAGTTTTTTTTTTTAGTAGGTTGTCTTGAGTTTTCCAATTATACAAATAATGTTCATTTTGGCATTCCTTTCTAGTTTTATTTTTGTTTTAATATTATGAAATATTTTCATGAAAACAAATATGTAAAATATATAATCTTTTTTTTCCTTAATGTTTATTTATCTGAGAGAGAGAGGGAGCATGCACGCACACACACACACACACACACACACACAAGTTGGGGAGGGGCAGAAAGAGAGAGAAAGAGAGAGAGAGGGAGAGGGAGAGAAAGAGAGAATCCCAAACAGTCTACATGCTTAGGGCAGAGCCTGATGTAGGGCTCAATCTCACAACTGTGAGATCATGACCGGAGCAAAAATCAAGAGTGAGACACTTAACTGACTGAGCCATCCAGGAGTTCCAGAAATTAAAAAAGCTTAACAATCAGATCAGTTCTAAGATCTGTGTCAGATGTCTCTATTAGGTCTTATGTTTCTGTCTTCCAAAGGGGGCACAGAGTATGTGCTGCTTTAGAAATAATTTCAACCCTAACGTCCTAAAGATAGTCTCATGTATTTTCTCTTAAAAGCCTTGTCTGTGATATATCAGTCTTCATTTTATGCAGAATTGATTTTTAGAAATAATCTGAAAGTATTCAATTTCATTTTTATACATGCAGTAAGCCAAGTGCATTATCATATTTTTCCGAAAAGTCAACTTTCTATACTGATCTGCCAACACCTTGCTCACATATCAGGTTTTCCTCTAGGCGTGGACTTATTTATGACTCCAGATTTTGTTCTATCAGACCATATTTGTCCATATTTCACAAATGTTTAAATGTCTTAGCTATTCTGGTTTCAAAATTGGTTTTGATTTCTGTTAGGGAAAGATTCTTACATTATTCTCCCTCTCATTCTCCTCTATCTTCGTCTTTTCCTTCTCCAAGAAAGTTTTGGCTATTTTGACTATTTGTACTTATATACAAATGTTGAAAATATTTGCCAACATCCATATAGAAGCTCTGGTGGTCTATTTATTGGAATTTCCATGAATCTATAAATCATTTACAACAGAACTGACATCTGAAGAGAATAAATTTATCCACAAATGTGGTATATTTTCATTGACACAGGTTTCACTCAATAAATTTTAATAAGGGTATATAATTTCCTATCTTTTTTTTAATTCATTCCTAAGTACTCTGTGTTTTCAATTGCTACAGTAAATAGTATCATTTTTTTAATGACATTTTGTATTTTTGTGTTGACAGCTGGTTTTTTGTATATTTATCTTATATTTAATAATCTTACTACATTCATGAATTAATTCCATACTTTACTTCTACATAACATCATAATTTTATATAGGGAATCACATCATTTGCAAATTAAAATAGCTATCTTTTTTCCATTCCCATCTCTACAGCTTTTATTTATTTTTCTGCCAAGGTTCACTTGTTTGTGTCTCCAGTACATACACAGAAGCAGATGTGGTGAGATTCTTGTGATTTTCTTAATTTGTAGAAATGTTTCTAATATTTCACCATTAAGAATAATGTTTCCCATTGATTTTGGTGAATATACATCAGCAAGCTTTGTCTTAGTGTTTTTCTTTTTAATTGTGCATCTCTTGAAATAATATAGTTTCTACCTTTAAGCTATTAACATGGGCATTAAGATTCTTAAATGATAAATGACCTTTCCTATCCTGATATAAAGCCAACTTTATTCCCTTATATTACCTTTATTTGTTTACATAGTGCTGCTTTATTTTGAAAATGTTTTCTGGGGCACCTGGGTGGTTCAGTCGGTAAAGAAGCTGACCCTGACTCCTGAATTTGGCTCAGGTCATCATCTCAAGGTTTGTGGGTTCGAGTCCCACACTTGGTTCCATGCTGACAGGGTTGGAGCCTGCTTGGGATTCTCTCTCTCTCTCTCTCTCTCTCTCTCTCTCCATTGCTCTCTGCCCCTCTCTGACTTGTACTCTCTCTCTCTCTAAGTAAATAAACCAAAAAAAAAAAAAGGAAATTTTTTCATCATTCTCAGATAAGAAAGTACTACAACTTTTATTCCTCATAACTGTCCCTTATTGATTTTTATGTTACATTAATACTAGCTCAAATAATGAGTTGCAGGGTGTTCCTTTATTTTCTAGAAGAATTAGATTAATATTAGCATTATCTATTCATTGAACCTTTTTCTGTGTCTGAACTTGTGTTTTCTTTGGGATGATTCTAATGCACTGATACAATTTTTTAAAATAGTTATAGAGCTTTATATCCTTCTATTATATTTTCTTAGAATTTTCCCATTTCATCTGTTTTTATCATGACAGTATTCAGTCTATTTTCTTAGTATCTTTTTAATACTTTCAGTATCTGTTATACTGCCTTTGCTAACTTCTAATACTGTTCAATTATGCCTTTTTTCTTAATCAATTTTATATTTGCCAATTTTATTCATATTTTCAGAGATCTAATTTTGACTTCATTATTCACTTTCATTGCATTTTCCTATTTTATTAGTTTCTACTCTTTGTGGTTTCTTTCTTCTAATATCTCTTACTTTGTTGTTATGTTTCTAACCTCTTAATATGAAAATTTAGGTCATTAATTTCATCATTTAATTTTTATATATGTGTTTAAAGTTACTCATTTTCCTCTAATTGCTCCTTATCTGCAATGCTACAAACTTGCAAAATAGTATATTTGTTATTGTTCAAGTCTGAGAGTATTCTGGTTTTCCTAATGATTTCTTCTCTGATCAATGAGTTTTTCCAGAGTATGCTTATAAATTTCTATTATGTATTTATTAAGTTTGTTTTTGCTATTGGTTGTTTAACTTAATCGTATTGTGATAAGAAAAATTCATCTGTAAATTAATTTTAGGGAATTTGTTTAGACTTGAAGAATAAAATAATATATGGTCATTCTTTATAAATATCTGTATTTTGAAAGAGTACTTATTCTTTATTACTCGGCTGCAGGTTTCATATCTGCCCAGTAGAACAACGTTTTTAGTTGTTCAAATCTTTTCTCTTCTATAGAGATCTTTCTATTCAGTTTCTATACAGAAAGCAGTGTTAAAACCTCCTACTATGATTGTGGCTATTTATCTGTTTTGTTAATGTTTCTATTTATGCTCTGAGGCTTTGTAATTAGAATATGTTAGATGCTGATAGATTTTTTTTTTCATTCCATGTCCTGAAGCAAACTACTTGCCTTAAGCCAGCTGGAAATACACATTGCCTTATAAGGGACTGTGAAGCTTTGACTTCCACTCCCCATAGTGCATTCAACCCTGAACAACTCCATCCAGTACCAAGATTAAGCACCCAGTGAATGAGAAATTCTAGCTCTTTTATATGGAAAGATGCCTTCTACCTCTAATATTTGGAGGTTTCTCCTTCTGGCTCTTTATCTTGGCTACTTATATAAAAAAAATTCACCTTTTGGGATTTTTAAGCATTTAATATGGGGATAGGAGACCTCAATGTCTTTTCAAATTCCATTCAAGAAGAATCTTTTTTTTAATAAAATATCTTTTAATGTTTGTTTTTGAGAGACAGACAGAGAGAGAGAGAGAGAGAGAGAGAGAGAGAACACGAGCAGGGGAGGGGTAGAGGGAGAGAGGGAGACAGAATCTGAAGCAGGCTCCAAGCTCTGAGGTGTCAGCACAGAGCCTGACATGGGACTCGAACCCACGAACCACAAGATCGTGACCTGAGCCAAACTCAGTGCTTAACTGACTGAGCCACCCAGGCAACCCCCATTCGATACAAATCTTAATGTGATTCCTAATGTGAATTTTTAATGTGAAAAGAAATGCCAATATATTACTTAGATATAACAATGAAGTTCCTTAAGAAGAATATTATTTTTCATTTCTGTGAGACAATTAGTACATTTGTATATTCAGCTCTTCTGCAGAGCATAGGAAGTCATAGAGACTTCACTTTTAGAAATAACAAATTTATCTTCATTTAACAAATACATTTTTGAGTACATACTATGTGCCAAGTATGAAAGTAGTATTCTTCTAGATGCTGAGAATACAATAGTGAACTAAGGAGTTAAGAATTCATTGTACACATACAAATAGATAGATAGATAGATAGATAGATCGATAGATCGATAGATAGATAAATGTGGTTGTGTCTACACTTTTAAGAAATATTAACAGAAAGGCCTCAATGAGAAGGTGGTACTTGAACAAATATCTAAAGAAGAAAGGCAAAGTCTTGAAGTAGGTGTTTTGAGTTTTAGAAAAGAGGCTGATGTATCTGGAGCCATGTTGGTAAGGAGGGGAATGGTAGGGAAGGAGGCTAGACCTGGTAGGGCCTACTGGGCCAATGTAAGGGCTGGGGATTTTACTGGTGAGATAGGAAGCTACTGGAAGTCTATGCAGAAAAATTGGAGAATTTGCTTTGCTGTGAAGGAGTCTTCCTGGCTCTGAGTTGAAACAGGCTGTGAGTGACAAGGGCTGATAAAGCAAGATCATTTAGGAGGTTACTTTAATAATCCACATGAGAGATGATGGTGGTTTGGTCCAGAGTGGCAAGAGTAGAATTAGTGAGATGTAAAGAGAATGTGGATATGTTTTGAAGGCAGAGTCAAGAGCTGATGGATTGAATGTGGAGAGTGCGAAATGGAGAGAGCTCAAAGATAATTTCATTGTGTTTAGCTGAGCAACTAGAAGAATGGAGCTTCCAATTACTGTGACAGGAAGACCTCAGGGGAGAGCACTTTTGGGTTGTGGGGAGTCATTTCTGTATGTGCATGGAATAAAGGCTCACTCCATGTGGCCTTGGCTACATTTACTAGTCTACCACATTGTTTTTATAAAATTTTACCTGATTCCTTGTTAAAAGTTTCAGACAATATTTAAAAACATTCTAAACAATTTGTGCAGCAGCATCTTTCCTCTAACACATTTTCATTGACATTCTTTGCACAAGAATATTTTACTAAGAAAATTACTATATTAAAGCATTCACTGATTTAGTACATATATATTGAACGCTTGATATGTCCCAAACACTATCAAATGCATTAGGAATCCCATGACAACAAAAAACTGGCACAGTTCATTACCTCTTGGCGCTTACACCCTGTGAATAGACGAATGAATGGACATTTACAGAGATAGTGCCATGAAGTATTTAATGGAGAGACTGACCTACACAGAACACATGCTGTAGGAAATGATTACTGATATGCCCTATGAATTATGATCAGGATGAGAGAATTCGTGAAATGGGAGTATTCCAGGCAGAGGGGGTAACATGTGCCAATGCACTTCAGTGTGAAGGGGCATAACACATGAGAAACCCTAAAAACTCTAATGGGGCTGCAAGTGTGCTAACAATAAAAGGGTACATAGTATGAAGTATGGCTGAAGAGATAAGGTAGGAACAGATTACACAGGGCTAGCCCAGAAGCAATGTGAGTAAAGGTAAGGTAATTAGAAGTATCCTTCAGCATCTGGGGTGTAGCACAGTAATTAACAACATGAACTCTGGATTCGGATAGCTTGACTCTGGACATCCACTCAGGCACTTAATTGGCTGTGTGAGCTTTGGCAGTCATACTCTCTAAAATCTAATCATCTAATATGATTACCTTCCTTCTTCAGGTGAGAGCAGAAGTCTTTGGTCTCAATGAGCTAAGTCAGGGTAGTTCTGCTGTCCAAGAAATCTCCAGATTTAGCAAGGTTAGAAAAAAACTCACAGGATTATGTTACTAACAATTACCTTTAAAACGATTATTTCTCTGGTAATTTGCATACTTTACAATCTCTAAGAGCTGGGCATAAATTTTAGTAAAAGCTTATCCAATATAAGAGGTTACTTTACTTCAAGTTGGAAGGAGTGAATTATTTGTGGCCATAAAGAAAAAAAGGATATGATATGTATATACGGTATATATTTCTATTTTTTGTTATATAAATTATAAATGCATTATATATGATACATATTATATATTTATATTCTTGTTATAATGTCTATATGTATTATACTTAGCAAAACTATCTACAACACCGCTAAATATTTGTGTCAGGAAAACATGTATTATTGGCAGTGGATCATGTCACAGAATTTATGGCTAAAAATATTTCATAAATATACAAGAACAGAGATATACAATTCAATTGCAGACCACCTTTCAGGCTAAAGAGAAAAATATTGGGCTCTCTACCAACTGAAACATGACCTCCATGCAGCACTAACTTAGAGTGTTATGTGGCAGGGTCACTCAGAGTGTGGTCCGTGCCCTGGCTGCCATTGGTGAACTGCTTTTTACCGATCTGTACCTAGACAAGCAGCTGGCACTACAATATAAATTGGCTACAGCACTAAGCACACAGTTGAGTTCAATTGACTGTTTTTCTCTTTTTCTTTTCTTTTTCATTTCTTTTTTCTTTCTTTTCATTTCATTTCAGTTCATTTCTTTTTCATTTCAAGACTTTTTCAATGAAGCAAGCAATGTGCTCTATTCTGGCATAGCTCTTTACATCATCAGGGACCACATTTTGAACGGTAAGATAATTTATTGAGCAGTTAATGAACAATCAAATTTAATGGAGAGAACTTTACTACATACACTAAAATAAAGTCTAGGTGGCCTTCTAACAGTAAAAAAGAGTGAGGGAGAAGACGAGAGAGAGAGAGAGAAGAAAATATAAAACAAATAGAAAAAAAGGTACTTTTTTAAAATTTTAGGATGAGGTGTCATTTCTAACTACAAAAAGCTATAGAAGAAATAATTTAAAAAATAACATTTGACTACTAAGAACATTTTCGGTTCAAAAACATTAAAAAACAAGATTAAATTAATAGAACTAGAGAAATCTTAACAACATATGTGATGAAAAAAGAAAGCTTTTAATATCAAAAGAACTCCTGAAATATTAATCTCTATCAGCTTCAGTTTCCTCATCTGTAAAAAAGACAATAATCACAAAATATAGCTCCAGATTTTTATGAGATTGGATTATAGAGGAGTACACAGTATTTAGTGCAATGCCCGCTAATAACAGAAGACATTATTATTTTTTTAGAAAGGCTTTAGCAATCTAAGTATGATATCTTAAGGCTTAAAAATAGTGTGCAATTGTGAAGTACAAAGTTACTGCAACAGGTTTGGGTGGTCCAAAACTCGCACATAGAAAAGACAGGTGTGGTTCTCGCCCAGGTCCTAGGAGGTAACCTATAAGCATCTGGCACATCCATCCATCCTCCCTCCCTTCCTTTTTATTTTTATTTTAGAGAGAAAGAGAGAGAGCAAAGTCGGGGAGAGGGGTAGAGGGAGAGAGGGGGTAGAGGGAGAGAGAGGGAATCTTAAGCAGGCTCTACACTCAGCATGGAGCTTGACACAGGGCTCCATCACACGACCTGAGCTGAAATCAAGAGTCGAACATTCACTCGACTGAGCCAACCAGGAGCCCCTGTAATATCTCTTCTGATAAGAATATCTTTGTTTACCTGGGGACTCCAGGACAAGTCAGATAGCTTATAACAATATGATTTGGGGGTAGGACATGACTAGCTGGACCTCTGGAAAGGATGGAGGTGAAAGATGTGCTTTGTAGGTGGTCAGCTGTGCCTCCATGACCAACATTACCACCCAGTAAAATCCCTGGATACCAAGGCTCAGGTTAGTTTCTAGGGTTGGGCAGTACTTTGTGCGTGTTTTCACACATTATTGTTTAGAGAATTAACACACAGTTAGTTCTGCACAACTCACCTGGGAGAAGACAACGTAAAGCTTCTGCCAGGTGTTCCCTAGACCCGGCCCAGATGCCTGCTCCTTTGCTGACTTTAATCCATATCCTGTTACTGTAATAAACTGTCAGTATGAGTAAAATAGCTTTACTGAGTTTTCTGAGTCCTTCTAACAAATCATTGAACCTGAGGGTGGTCTTGGGGACACTCCCCAAACACAGTAATCTAAGTACAATTTATATATCCATAATAAAGTCTGGCTGAAAAAAAGTAAAATTTCTTACTTTAACAAATTGTTGTATATAAAATATAGTGTATATGTGTATACATATGCACCCAACAAACTGTCAAATTCACGAACAACTTCCTAAGGTATTTTTTATTTATAAAAATAAAGTTTTAGGCTTTATGACAGTAAATTTATGAAGATCCCATTTGTATTTCATAAATATAAATACACTTAATACCAATAAAAATATTCTATGGTTGACATTTTTGGTTATAAGAAAAAAATCACATGCCTGACCTATTGTTTAGAAAGGAAAATAACTGTGAAAAGGAATCATAAAACATTGGAATAAATCATTTAATTCCTCTTTCTTGCTATGGACACTAATCTATACTTCTATATATAATTACATACAAGATTTTTTTAATTGGAAATTTCCTAAAGGAAAATTCGATACATTTTTACATTTAAGATTCAATCCCCTTTTGAAATAGTAAAAGAGGATTTTTGGTTCTCTTCAATTACTCAAATTCTCACCCTTAAGACTTGCTTTTATTTCTTGGTGCCCCTTACTGACTTTTCTAGCCATACATGGAGTTTCTCTGGGAAATTCTAGAAACCAAATTCAGTTAAAAAACATAAACACACTCATCCCAAATCAGTTTAGAAACATTTCATGTGTAATTATAAAGTCATTCTTGAATTGACAAGTTTGAATGGACTCACTCTGCCACTCTAAAGTTGTGGGTTGCAAAATTATACGATCCATTTTCTGTCTAAGAAAATATACTGGAAAACATAATCCTCTCCCAAAAAACAAAAGAAAGAAATTCAAAAAGAAAAAAGAAGAATTTAACAGTTTCACTTAAGTAGTTGACTTAATTATATCCCTAACAAAAAAAGCTCTGTTGATTTGTGTGCATGGACACATCAGATCCATAGACATAATTACCTAACATTTGTGAAAACTTTGCTTATTCAAGAGGCTATGTGTATATGAATTTTGTTTTATTTTTCTTTCTTCTTCCTACATTTTCCTTTCATTGTGCTTTATATCTTATACTGGATGATGATGATATAATTTATATAGATGACCTCTCTCCTATTTGTCCCTTTGTGTGTCCTTTGTTAAAGACACCACTACTCTTCACTGTTAATGTATCCCACTTTATAGCATTAAGAAAACTGGGGCGCCTGGCTGGCTCAGTCGGTTAAGCCGACTTTGGTTCAGGTCATGATCTCATGGTTCGTGGGTTTGAGCCCCCGTCAGACTCTGTGCTGACAGCTTAGAGCCTGGAGCCTGCTACCAATTCTGTATATCCCTCTCTCTGTCCCTCCCCCACTCACTCTCTGTCTCTGTCTCTGTCTCTCAAAATAATAAACATTTAAAAAAATTAAGAAGGGAAATACCAGCCCCCACTTTTGAGACAAATACTGCTTACAAGTAAAGAGGATTTTTAGTAACTAAGTAGTTCAACATATATCATATGTCCTGGTCTTAATTCATCAAGCATTACCAATACCTTTGGCACATCTCTATTGACTTTGGGTACAGCTCTATAAAAGGCAAATAAAATAATATTTTACTACCATTTTAGCCATTCCAACCTGAGTTCCTGGTCATAAACCAATGTTTCTACTACATAAAGCTCAAGTGGCCTTTCCTTAAACTATATCATTTACTTTTTTTAAGTAGAAATTCTTGACCAAACCTTAGCATGTTAATAAAGTAACCTGCGTGTGGTTGGTTCCTTTAATCTGTGTTTTTCGTACATTTTAGAATACATCAGAGATTTAAAAAATGTATTTTACATATCCTAAAATAAAGTAAGATTGTTTCTTAAAGTGAACCTTCCACTACTCAGATTGTCTGTTTCATAAAAATATACTCACACTGCTTATTATTATTCAGAAACTTGCATTTAACTTCTAAAAATTATAATCATGAATTTGTACTTATTGTCTTAATATTTTTAATACCAACTTTTTCTTTCCCCTAAACGTTACTTTCAGTATTTTTCATTCAAATATTGCACATGGTTTTCCTTACTATGATTACACTGAAATATCTTTAAATTAAGAAAACTATATTGGAATTAAGAGTCTAAATCCTATCATTCCTGGAGTACAACAATGAACTAGGTTATTGCATTACATATATTCCCTAAAGAATGATGATCTTAGAATCTTATTTATCTGTTTTGTTTCTTTTTTGGATAACAAATAAACACGTTGTATTCTACAGCACTCCACTGACCACTGAAAGGCTGCATGGGAGAAAATGAAAGTATATTTACACATTTAAAAACAGTGACACCAAAAATAAAACCACTGTTCGTCATGTCTTAGACTAGGTTACGGGCACATAGGTATGCTCAATTTCTGATAATTCACTGAGCTGTATCATTATAACTTGACCATTTTCCTCTACTTCAGTTTACTTGAATAAAAGGCTTTTTTAATCAAACACTGTGATGTCCTATATAATCTCCTCCCGAGCTTTCTTAGACCAATCAAATTCCATAGCTCAATTTACTCACTTGTCTCCAGAGTCCAGGCATCTGATGAAAATGAAGCGCACTGGGTGTTTGATAAATACTATAATACCACAGTGCCTCAGCCTGTGATGAGCTGGAAAAGATGGCCCCAGTCTAAAGGGTACAGACACTACTCAGCTCCAAGGAATGGCTGCCATATGGGACGGTAGGTCTAATGTTGCCAGGTCTGGAAATTTGAATTTTTATGTCAAATTTATACTTTTTAATGTTGGCAACTGATTCAAATTTTTAAACACTACCAGCCAAACTAAATATGTCTTTGACCAAAGAGGCCTCCATAAAGAGCACCTCCCTGTGTAGGACCTCACTAAATGTGAGTCCAATTAAAATATTTTTCATATTTTAATTGATACTGCTAGCACGCAGAGAAGCCCACATTCAAAATTCAGTCTGACTCCACACCATTTCTACTGTAAGATACTGGCTGTAAATATGTGCTTGTTGTTCATAATCCAAATCTCAGACCAACCTTATAACACAGGTATCATCCCCATTTTACTGATGAGGGATCAAAGGCCCAAAGAGAGCAGATAATGCAAAGTACAGAACAGTATGACTGAATTAGATAACCTGAATTTAAATCCTTCCTCCAACACGTACTATTTTCACAACTAGATTAAACTTAAATTAATTTCTCCATGCTTCAGTTTTCTCCCCTGTAAGATGGGTACTCTAATAGCCTTACCTCACAAAAATGTTCTGAGGATATATATAAAGCATGTAGAAATGTCGTAGCACACGGTAAGTACTATGTAAATGTTGCTATTACTAATTATTATTGTTATTATCATCATCTGTAAAATGACAGCCTTGCTTGTTGAGTTTTAAGTGAACTATTAGGTAAAGTACTTAGACCTGTTCCTGAGACAGACTGTTCATTACATATTAACTGGGTGAACAGGTGAAGTTTCTTTCAAGTACATTACTTCAAACCATGCAGATTAATTGGCTTTTACTCTGTATAGGGTAATAACAAATACTATTATAGTTTGGAAGTATTTTAATTTGTACAAAGTGTTTTCTTCAGACATGTGAATAATATATAGCTTTGTAGTGTCATGATTATTGTCATGTTTATATTATTTGGAAATGTGTAGTGAAGTGAAACATGTGTCATGTCCTAATGTCAATTTTAATAATGTAATAAGATTTTATTCAAAGTATCAGGAATAGTTACAATATTTAGAAGATACTCTTTAAATTTAGATGATCTTTACCACCTCTTTTTGTTTCCCTAATTTTTAAAACACCTGAGTCCCTCCCCCTAAAAAACCCAAAAGATATGCATGTAATTCAATAACTCAAATTACAAAGCTATATGCTAATATGTGGCATAGCCAGAATTTGTACTTACTTGTGACCCATTTCATGAGCAATTGTAAATGCAAGATTCAAGCCATTGTCTTCAGCAATAATACATTTTCTCTTTTCACTACACATTCCACTCAAATAAGCTATACCTAGAAGACACAAACATGAATTATCACATTTCAGATTCAAATGTAAACCTTTATGCTAGGAATCAGTAGAAAAAACTGAAAAATGAAATTCCTTACATTCAAATCTGTCTATATTAAGCTGTGATATCTAGTCCTTAGGAATGAAATTGTAAGAGAAATTGTGCATGTATTAGTCACTCAATAAACTCTTAACACTCTTCTCAATTTACTATCTCAGATTAAATTATTTCATCAATTGTCCAATTCTCAAAAAGGCATACTATAAGAATACATTTTGGAAATACCAGTTTTCATTGTCATGAATGGTCACAACTTGGAAAATATAAATTAAAAAGCAATGATTAAATTAAGTATTTTTCAATTCTTGTGAAAAATGTAGTTGCAAAAAAAACCTAAAATAAAATAAATGACATATAGGACATTTTTGAACTCATATTTATATTCTGAGTTAATATATTTAAAAATTTTATTTTGTAAAATACAATTTTAACTAATACAACAAAAAAACTGTGATTCAATGCTGAAAAGTATTTCCTCTGAAAATTTCTTGCCTTATAAGATGGCCCAACTGCAGAGTATATGATAATGAAATATTATTTAAGCCAATAATTTCTGCAAGATAGTTGATCTTTTAGTTTGAATTAGCAGTAACACAGTATGTGATATCACTGATACTCCTTCATCAAAGATTCATGTACCATTTTACTAATTAAGAAATACCTCTGAAGAAATATCCTTGAACACAAAGAACTATATAACCTTGCAAGTGTAAGTTTTAATGCATTTTTAAATAACAAAGTTTATTAAAATAATATCTAGTGTTATTGAATAATCTATATGCTCCGGAATCCTCCTATCTGTATAAAATACATCTAAGCTCATTATATGAAGAAATTAAGGCCTGGACAAGTGGAATGATTTGCCAAAGAACACATGAGTACTAAATATTATAAAATAAAGATTTGAAATGAACTTTGAATCCATATGCCAACTAACATTTAGTTTTTCCCGCTGATTATAATTTAGTGCAGAGTGGCCCCTAGTTAAAGATGGTTAGCTAACTACTTGGGACTTTTTTTCTGTCTTCAGAAACAGAAAAAAATAGTGTTATGGAATGATTACATTAAACTAAAAGAATAAATCGCCTTGCCCATGTTTCGGAAAAACAGAAGGTTCATACAAGAACATGAACCGATTTAGTGGACCCATGCCCAAATTAAACAGAGGAGGATTTTATGAATGTGGTAGAACCCCACAGAGGCTCAAGGCTGAGACACACAGGTTCAACAGAGGCATTGCTCGGGGACTGAAAATGGAGATTAGATGAAAGTATGTCTGAAATCCTCAAGTACTCATTCAAACCTTTGAGTAGAATGTCAAGGCCTGGTATTCACTGGCCTATCAAGAAAATGAAGATACATTCTCTCAGCAAAATGCAGTATAAACGAACTACTTTTAACACACAACTACAGGAAGAAATAGCCAAGAGATTAAATACATAAAGATGAAATACATAAAGAAATACATAAATATCTATATATTTAGAAATATTTTATTAAAATATAAAATGTACAAATAGATGAAATTACTTCTTGTCTTAAAAAAAGTTTATTTATTTATTTTGCAAGAAAAAGAGAGCACAGCAGAGGGGCAGAGAGACAGGGAGAGAATTCCAAACAGGCTCCGTGCTGTCAGCACAGAGCCTGACATGGGACTCAATCTCACCAGGTACGAAATCATGACCTCAGTGGAAACCAAAAGTTGGACGCGTAACTGACTGACCCACCCAGGTGCCCCAAAATTACTTCTTTATGAATGGATAGATGGATGAAGGGATGAATAGACAAGTGACAAGCCATACTACTTCATTTGGCTGATTAAAACAGTCAAGATCTGGTACGAAGAAAAGAAGAAGGTAGGGATAAACACAGAGGGGTTAGGGAAGGGAGAAAAAAGGAAGTCAAAAACATAGTTGTTATCGAGCTCTACTAAATAACAAATCAAATACAAAACTTTAAGAAATGCTTGAAGAAACATAATGTGATTTTTAAGAGAGCTAAGTCAGGCACTTATTAATGCAACAAAATATGGAAAACAAACACAAGAGAGTAACTAAACTTGCATTATAGTTGAAGGGAAGAAGGAAAGAAAGATAGAAGGAAGGAGTGAAGGAGGGAAGAAGTGTGAAAGAAAAGTAGCTCCTCTTAATAGGATATTTAAAATTCTCGTGAGCATTTAGAAATTTAAATAAACATATACTTCAAGACTAAATGTCCCACTAAAATACTAAATTAAGTTCAGCTATAATTAGCATGTCAAAGACCACTGTGCAGTACAAATTTCCCTCAGGATGCCCATATATTTCGCCAAACCAAAATAAGCTCATCACCATACATAGATTAAAGGTCAGCTAACATAGGCTGTCATCATTTCATATATCTCTTTGCTGTATGGACCAGGACATAGCAAATTCAGTCACTTTAATAAATTTTACATCTCTTCTCCTATACTACTTGAAATATATTGTTCCCACCAACAAGAGTACTGTTGCTTGTTTCCAATTCTTACCTCTTCCATATTACTTTTTTCTATTCTAGATTGATACATTTTTCCATATTTTGCTGTTATCTTACTATATTGGCTAGGATTTCCAGTGTAATAATGAAATATGGGTGGTATCAAACACCTTGTTTTCCTGACGATATTAATAGGAATGTTTACAGTTTCACAATGGAGTATGAATGCTCGAGGACTTTATTTTTTTTTGATGTTTATTTATTTTTGACAGAAAGAGAGACAAAGTATGAGCAGGGGAGGAACAGATGGAGAGGGAGACAGAGAATGTGAAGCAGGCTACGGGCTCCTAGCTGTTATCACAGAGCCCGATGTGGGGCTTGAACACACAAACCGGGAGATCATGGCCTGAGCCAAAGTAACGGACTGAGCCACCCAGGTGCCCCAGGAGGACTTTAATAGATACAGTTTGTTAAGTTAAAGGAGTTATTTTTTGATATTCTTATATGTCAAGTGAAAAAGGATGCAATGTTATGTGAGGTGTAGGTCAAAGGTAGATGGGAGTTAGATAGCATTTTTTTAAAGAAACATAAGCTTGGAATAGTGAGAGAAACAGGAAAGAGAACTGATTAAGTACTAGGGGAATACTTAATTCATGGGTCAGAAAACAGATGGTTCAGCTCAGGATGGAGAGCACAAACCCAGACTCTCACTAATATGCCCAAATGAATGATATCCAACCTAATGGCTGAAACACAGAAGAGTACTACTTGGATTAAATTTGGGCTGGGATTTTTCAGAACAGGTTTAAAGGAAGGATGAAAACGTGTAACAGTTGGCAGTAAAATTGATGGGGAATGAATGGACAGAACTTGTAGCACTGGATAGGTGAAGAAGTAATGTCAAAGGGAAACAGATAATTTGGGAAAACAATACAGTTGTCCAGACAATGGAGTCAGCAGTGAAGAAAAGGAACAGATATTCTCTGAAAAAGTACTAGAGATTGTGATAAGAGATTGAGATTTAGAGACTTAAGATTTCAGAGGTGAAATTCCATGATATGATTAACTACTGGCATGAGGGTAGAGGAAGGTAGCTGGCATCCAGATTGAGGGGAAATAATTATTAAGTAGTGTTGGGTGGACTGATGGTATAACGTGAAGTTGCACCTGAATGAACTCAAGAAGTGGAGAGAAAGATGGCCAACATCCACACGAAATGGGGGAGACAATAAAGGAGAACAATCCATCACAGTGACAGTGACGGTGACAGTGACGGTTAAGACGGTAAAGCTCAAGAGCTTCCATCACAACTGAAGAGTTTTTATATGAGGACAGGAGAGATTTTGACTTAGAAGCAGCAGCGGGAAGCAAGAGAAATGTTACAGGTATACAACGTTGGTATTTTCCTAGCACCAGACCTATGGATAGGGGAAGAATGTCTCTGGGGGACCTAGATTCCTTACCAGGTTATGGGAAATCAATGACTACTGTGTAGTCATGAAAAAAATATGGTATTGAAAAGAATATAATTTAAATATATTCTATATATATATATATATATATATATATATATATATTTATATATAATATAAAAGACATATATTTTATACCATAAAATATGAATTTACATACAATAAAACAGAATTTTAAAATGAGTACATATTGGCATAGAGGTATGATTACACCTAAGTATTAAAAAATGCAGACCACCACATTTTCATAAAAGAACAAAAAGACTACACAGATATGGGGGCACCTGGCTGGCTCAGAAGTAGAGCACGTGACTCTTGATCTCAGAGTCATGAGTTCAAGCCCCATGTTGAGCATAGAGCTTACTTAAAACAAAACAAATCAAAAAACTACATCAATATGCTAACTTGCTAATAGCAACTGTATTATATAACAGAGAAATAATAAGTAACTTTTCTCCCTCTTGTCCAATTTTCCAAATCATGGGTTTATAATACTTTTACAATGAGAAGATTAAAAGACATAAATATGATAATCATGTCTATGAAATTTAAAGAGTAATTAACAGAATCTCTTATAGACCTTGATGCAATTTAACAAATAAGATGATCCTATATTCCTATTCTCTTTTTACTTATGTGTACAGTTAGAATCTTCAACTAAGATTCTGATAAATTTAAATTTCATTGTCTTACATTTGGCCCACAAAGGAGATTTTCTTTAACTTGAAAGTTATGGAGAATAATTCTAACCATGACTAATTTAAATGACTTGCATTATTCTGTCTAAAAGCCTATGCTTTTCAGTTCCTTTCAAAAACTCATATGTTTCTTATTATAATAAGGGGTAGAGTTTAGAAGGAGAAAGGATTTAACACAGCTGTTATTTAAAGATAGCTATAATACAGACTCTTTTTAAGGTACCCTTTGAATATAAAAGTTTGTACAAACAAAAAGGATACCAAAAATCTCTCTAATTTCCCACCTAAAAATGAATCAAGTCATGTGTGAGGACTGAACAGAATCTCTCATCTGAAAACAATACATACAATCCTGGAATGTAATATGATACCTCATCAAGATAATCATAGAGCCCTAAAACTCCACAGGAAGTGTGTTACAATAGTGGACTAATCAGGAAATCAGTTTTTGAAAAATGTTTATTTATTTTGAGAGAGAGAGAGAGAAAGAGCATGAGTGGGGGGAGGGGCAGAGAGAGGGGGAGAGAATTCCAAGCAGGCTTCGCACTGTCGGTGCAGAGTCCAATGCTGGGCTCCAACTCAAAGACCCTGAGATCATCACCTGAGCTGAAACTAAGAGTTGGATTCTCAACCAATGGAGCCACCCAGGTGCCCCAGGAAATCAGTTTTTATGATGTCAGATGGATGTATACTAACAAAAGCAAGTTCTCCAGCTCCACTGGTATTGCCTTTAAGCACCAACTAGACCTACCTAAGTTCAAAATCTTGTCTCTCCTGGCACAAAATCGTTCACAGTTCTAGGAAAGATATTTGTTCTAGGATTGTACCTTATGAGAAAAGTTATTCACCTAGGAATCCTACTATTATTTGAGGCCTAATAGAACAAGGAAAAAAAATGAATACATGCTGAGCATACCTTCAGGAGCACGACCCACAAAATAAATACTCATTTTAAAATGTGATCATTGGGGCGCCTGGGTGGCGCAGTCGGTTAAGCGTCCGACTTCAGCCAGGTCACGATCTCGCGGTCCGTGAGTTCGAGCCCCGCGTCAGGCTCTGGGCCGATGGCTCGGAGCCTGGAGCCTGTTTCCGATTCTGTGTCTCCCTCTCTCTCTGCCCCTCCCCCGTTCATGCTCTGTCTCTCTCTGTCCCAAAATAAATAAAAAACGTTGAAAAAAAAAAAAATTTTAAATGTGATCATTAAAATCTAAAGGTATCTAAAACATTATGGGAGAATAAAAGGAAACCCCAGATAGGGAAAAATCAAGGTAGGAGAGGCTTTTAGAGAAGGAAACAGCTTGGTGGTTATCACTGAGTGGCCAGAGGTCAGCCAAGGAAAAGCAGGGGAAGTTTGGGGGTAATTTCCTGAACAAAGGACTGAGCAGGGAAAAGGAGATGGTGATGAGAGTTGATATTGCTCACAGAAGGGTAAGTTAGGTTCGTTCAATGTGCAAGCCACGTAGTACATCTCTGCCTCAATAGGTATTTAGCATATCTGCAAGAAGGGGGTGTATGAAATGAAATGCATAGATGAAATTCCTGGAAACAAAGACCAATATAAAGTGTTAACTCAATGTGGGGTCCTAAATAAAAATGTAATTTTGAAGAATCAAAATGTATTTTGTCCACGAATTAGAAAAAAAATTTTTTTAGAATGGCTTAATGAGATGGTACCCACATCATACGAAGCCCATTTACATGTTTACGTTCAAATTGGACTTTGAACATATTTTACAATAACTTGCCTTACTAATTCAATAATTATCCACTTCTACTCCATTACAAGGCAAGATGATGATGATTCGGGAATATAAAAGTACAATTATGTAAGTTATGAGTTTAATATGGGTATAGTTATAAATGTATTTTAAAAAGTAGGCTTCCAGATTCTCTTAAATGATTAATCCATAACATTCTTCATAATACAGTTCCTAAGAATACTAAGAAAAAAGTGAATTCCAAAAACAAGAAACAGAATATTAGTTTTATAAAAACTATAGTGAATCTCTGTGGTTGAAAAGGCAGACTATTTTATAGACATTAAAATGTTGTTTATGTGTTCCCACAACATAGTAGGCTGACAGTCCTTTTGTGAAAAACACATAGAGTGCCAGATAAAATGTAATGAACAAAGTTTTTGATGTATCACTAAGTTTGAAGAAAAAAGATTACCAAGTGCAAGAATAAAGCTTAAAAATTTTTCAAATCTAGAGGATAATATCCTGATTTAATGTTGTTAAATCTGGATATCAGAAAAGATACAAGTCTCATTAAATAACGGGTGTGGTTTCCGGGCACCTGGGTGGCTCAGTCGGTTGAGCATCTGACTTCAGCTCAGGTCATAATCTCACAGTTCATGAGTCTGAGCCCCACATTGAGCTCAATCCTGTCAGCACACAGCCTGCTCCGGATCCTGTGTCCCCTTCTCTCTCTGCCCCTCTCCTGCTCATGCTTGCTCGCTCTCTCTCTTCTCTCTCTAAGATAAAAAAAAAAAAAAATTAAAAAAAAAGAATGGTGCGGTTTCAAAATGTCTGCAAGGACAGGCATTAAGGAGCAAGGAACTGAGATCTATACACAAATTAGAAAGCCTGGAAATGCTGTTAATGCTTGAAAATAACCTCAAAAGTCCACACGCAGGAAAGCAACAAGGAATCATAGCTCAAAGTTCTGGATATGCCAGGAAAGTCTCCGTTAACACAGTGAAACCGAAACCACCATCATGCATAGGCTATGAAGCCACAGGAATATGAAGCCATAAATATAACGTACAAGCCCATCATACAATTTGGGGATCATACAGGATTGGAAAAAACCTTGGCAGTAAAAACAAATGAGGTATCACTGTGACGAGACACTTGATCATCTCAGCAAGCACAGAATTCCCACAGAAGAAACAGTTCCACTGAAGACAAACTCACAAATATAAACGACAAATCAAGTGAAGAAACAGCCATTGTGAGGAGACCATTACTGAAATAAAAACTAGAGAGAACATGTTAATGAAGGAAAGACGTTTTTAACACAAAGATGGGAAGCTTGAGATCTACATTCACTGGGCTGCCACAACCCAAATGTATCTTTCTGTAAATAAAAAAAGAAACCCCTTCTTTGTGACACTTTACATCAAAATACTGGTGTAAAGAAATGTTAAATTTCTTCAAACAGAAGGAAAAATTCCAGACTAAAACATGAAAATAAAGAGGAGGAAATACAGAACACCAGAAAGAGTAAATGTACATGTAACTATAAATTAATAACAAATACACAAAACATCAATTTTTTTTAAGTAGGCTCCATCCCAGTGTGGAGGGGAGCATGCCTAGGGGACTCCAACGCAAAACACTGAGATCAAGACCTCAGCTGAGGTCAAGAGTCAGAAGTCAGATGCTTAACCGATTGAGCCACTCAGGTGCTCCACCTTAAACATCAATTTTAATGTCTTCCAAAATTTAAAATATAGAGAACTAAAGTACAAGCAACAATACGTCATCGGGAGATAAACGGAGTTCAAGAGTTCAAAAGTTCTAGCAATAATCAGCAGTAAAATGATACATGTCATTATATATAAGGTATTTACAAAACAATAGTAAAATAATACATAATTAACAATTACAGCGATTGAAAATGGCATACCAATATTAGATTTACCTATTTTTAAAAGGCAAGAAACAAAGAAAAAAAAGAAACATGAAATAAAGTGAAATAGTAAAGAAACAGAAAGAAAGCGTTTCAAATTATGATTTTCATTAAATAAAAAACACTATACCATGGGAACTGTGTGTGACTGTCAAACTGAATGGATATTTAAGTTCTCGAAGGTGAGAGATGTGTAAATTAAGTTGATTGTTATAATCATTTTATAATGCCTGATGTATATTAAAACATCACATTGTTTACACATATACAACTTTTACCTGTCAATTTTATCTTGATAAAGTTGGAATAAATGAATGAAAAAAAACACTAGGCTGAATCCAAACTAAGATTGTAAGTCTGGATTAAAAAAATAAACCTTAAGTGTATTGTGCTTACAAGAGATACAGCTTAAGAAAAAGAATATAAATAAGTTAGAAGTAAAAGAAGAGAAAACAATGTAATATGCAAACATCAACCAAAATAGAGAAAGAGTGACAATGTAAATATTACAAATATAGAAAATTAGACAAATTGAATTTAAGCCATAAGCATCTAGAGAGATAAAGAAGGGTGTTTTATTGTTTTTTTTTTTTTATGATAAAAGGATCACACCAACAAGAGGACTTTGCAGTTCTTTTCTGTATTTACTCAACAACTAAGCCTCAAAATGTATATATAGTAAAAATGAACAGAATTAAGAGAGAAAGACAAATCCACCGTTAAACTGGAAGACTTAACAAGTCTCTTTTAATAGATGATAAAACAACCATAAAAAAATTTACTCAAGACATAAGAGATCTGAACAAAATATTAGCAAACCTCTCTTAATTGACATAACAGAACATGGCACCCAACAAAATTCTCTCTTTTTCTTTTTAAAAAATTTTTAATGTTTACTTATTTTTGAGAGACAGAGCACAAGTGGGGAAAGGCCGAGAGAGAGAGAGAGACGCGTAATACAGAGCAGACTCCTGGCTCTGAGCTGTCAGCACAGAGCCCCATGCAGGGCTTGAACTCACCAGCCATGAGATCATGACCTGAGTCGAGGTAGGACACTCAACCAATTGAGTCACCCAGATGCCCCAATTCTCTCTTTTTAACTGGACAAGGTACATTTATGGCCATATTCATACTGAGTAGTGAAAAAAAAAAAGTGGAAATAATTCAAAGTTTGTTCATTGGCCAAAATGGAAATAATTTAGAAATCAGGAACTAAAAAGGTAACTAGAAAAACCCAAACTGCTTACACATAAGATGATACTCTTCTAAACAGTCCACAAATGAAAGCAATTATAATGAAAATTAGAAAATACGTTAAACATGGCTACAGTAAAAATAGAACACATAAAAAATGTGTGGGCTGAAATGACAGTGCTTAGGGAAATTCACAGCATATATTATAAAAAACAAAAGAGACTGAAATCAATGATTAAAATTCCTTCCAGGAGCTGGGAAAAGAAGAGAGCATCAAAGCTTAAGAAAAGAAAGGGAAAGAAATAATAAAGAGCAAAACCAATGAACTATAAAACAAGTGTAAAAGAAAACTGGCAAAATTGGTAATTCCCTAGTAAACCGACCAAGAATAAAAAGAGAGACAAGTACAAATTATCAACACCCACAAAGAATAAGGAAATGTCTCTACAATCCTAAAGACATCAAGGTAATATATAAAAAAAGCATACCAATAAAATTTACAACTTGCCAAAGCTGTCAAAAGAAATACAAAATCTAGAATTTTCTATTATCATCCCATTTATACATTCTACTCCAGCTGCATTGGCTTGTTTTTTGTTTGTTTGTTTTTGTTTTGTTTTTGCTTTCCTTTTCTTTTTCCTGTCATTTCCATCTCAAGACCTCTTCACTGGCTTTTCACTCTGGAACATTCCTTCCCTAGATATCTCTAGATTTTGATCACCAAATTTAAATTACAAATACCCTTCCTACCCTGGAACTCCCAGATTATCTCTTACTTAAACTGACTCCTTTTTCTATGCCAGTTTATCTTTTAATATACCAATTAATTTAACTATTTATTATGGATATTGGCCATTTCTCTCTTAGAATGTTAAGCACCACAAAGGCAGGAAAGTACTGGGAAGTCAATTTGTTGATTCCCAACAAGTAGAACTGTATAGTACAGTGTATACTATACATTGGATAATAACATGAAAATACATTTTGAGGTGTATTATTGTGCATTTCTCTTTTGTATTTCCACACAAGTCATGTCTTAGTTATCTACAGGCTTCTCTCTGAGGGCACAGGAGAAAGGATAAGGATTAGAGGTAGGTAGCCTTTGGAACTCTGGAGGATAGTGAATTGGGAAACTCCAGACCAATATACGATGACTCAAACATGGAATTAATAAAAAAAACTCTGGGTCAGTAGGTGGAAAGAAGGGCTGTGTTGTCATTTCTGAGCCTACTTTGATTCTTGCTATCAAGATGGCAGTTTAACTCAGGGGACCCAGGGGAGACATGACTGAGATCTGGCAGGGTCTTAATCGCACTAAGAGCTGAAGGGTAGGGCCTGGGGAGGCTGGGAAGAAAAAAAGTGTGGTAGAAAGAGTTGAATCGGAGTTATAGGGCCCTGACCAAACCAACATTCTTGAGTTGAACCCACCAACTGCATTTGGAGGCCAAATCCAGCCTGTAGACAAAGGAATTCACTGCAAAGACACTGAGAGCAAAGGTCTCAGAGGAAAGTGAAGGCACTGTGATTTCTGATCTATAGCCCATCAATCACCTCAGCTATGGAAAGAATCAAAGGAGAGGTTAAGGGCACTATTTGGAAGAATTGAATATTAGCTAAAAGCAAACCGAAACAAGGTAAATGAATAAAGTCATTTAAAGTGGGGGAAAAAAATAACATCAATTGACATGTTTCAGTTCTCATCGTCCTCAAATCAAAGGAGGTAGGGATTTGTGAGGAAAAGATTTAACACATTCTAGGAAGATAGATGCAACATTTTCTTTTCCTAATTTAGTATCATTTTTGACCTTGTAATGTGTATTGCGACAAAATTAACTACAGATGGGAAAGCACATGTTAAAAAAGGGTGTGTGTGTTTTTAATGCGTGGCTAAAGGAAAATCAAACAGTGAATACTCACTCACTTTATTTTATGATTCTAAGGTGTGTGGAGGTATCTAAAATCAATAAGTTGTAGACTAGACAGCATATGGATACCATGTCTAATTGTTTGGTAAGTTTTTTATGAAATATGAATATGATGCAGGAAAAATACAGTGAAAGGTAGTTCAAGTAAATGTTCAGGAAAATAGTGAAAGAAAGTGAGTTCAGGGGTGCCCAACTGGCTCAGTCAGTAGAGCATGTGACTCTTGATCTTGGGGTTGTGAGTTCAAGCCCCATGTTGGATGTAGAGACTACTTAAAACTAAAATATTGAAAGAAAGAAAGAAAGAAAGAAAGAAAGAAAGAAAGAAAGAAAGAAAGAAAGAAAGAAAGAAAGAAAGAAAGGGAAAGGGAGAGAGGAGGAGAGAGAGGAAGGAAGGAAGGAAGGAAGGAAGGAAGGAAGGAAGGAAGGAAGGAAGGAAGGAAGGAAGGAAGGAAGGAAGGAAGGAAAAGAAAGAAAAAGAGAGAAAGAAAGTGAATTCATAGGGACAGATCCTAAAATCTGCTCTTTTAAGGATGGAGAAGACATCATGGTAAAGGACAAGTTCCAAAAGAGATTTACTTGCTGCTTTCATTGTTTTCACATGTTCTTAATCTTTACAATAAACCACACTACTAAGCAGACCTCCCTCCTTCCCACATTAAGATAATGAAATGGAAGGCTTTTGTTTGAAAGTAAGAACAATTAGGAAAATTTATGTCTGCAAGCTAGTTTTGTGCTCCCGCTATTGTATTAGAATACAGAATGATTGTATTAGAATAATCTAATAAATTAGATTTATTGTACTTCACATTCATTTCTCTTCTCTCTTTCAGAAAATTTAAAGGCAAGCTATAAGGATGATTTCAGAAGCTAAACTCTCAAATCTTTAGAGAGTTTAAACCTGACTCCAATGTACATTACTGTGTTTTTGATATATCCCTAATACATAATTAAAAATATATACCATCTTGGGCGCCTGGATGGCTCAGTAGGTTGAGTGTCCTACTTCAGCTCAGGTCATGATCTTGTAGCTTGTGAGTTTGAGCCCCGCGTCAGGCTCTGTGTTGACAACTCAGAGCCTGGAGCCTGCTTCGGATTCTGTACCTCCCTCTCTCTCTGCCCCAACCCACTTGCATTCTGTCTCTGTCTCTCTCAAAAATAAATAAACATTAAAAAAAATTAAAATATATACATACCATCTGAAATTCTTAATTTAGATTTTAGTGCAAATCTGAAAATATAATGCTGGGGTACACTGAAAAAGCCATTTGTGGTAGATCACACATCTAACACTTATAAATCAGAAATGGGAAATTTACTGTGCAGTCTACCACAAACATGGATGAAAGTTGGTATTCCCATTGCTGAGTTAATTTTTAAAAAAAGACAAATCAGAGTTCTCAAGCTTTCTGTATGACTTTGCTCACAAAACAAAACAAAAACAAAAACAAATTAGGTTTAAGGACTTCATCTGCCTCGGAGACTAAAAAACTGTCATGACTTTAAAAAATAGGTAAGATGAATCACAGTTAAAGATTTTTGCGAAATTTAAGGATACAGCTGGAAAAATTTTAAAGTGTTCTGATTGCATATAAATCAGGAATTTTGGCTAACACATTTTTATAATGTTATGACGTAATCATATCCTGAAGGCATTAAACAGGGACAATTAAAACTAAAAATATCATGCTACTAAAAAGCTGTATAAATTGCTTTTTAGAATACTAGTAAAAACACTGACAGCATGCATTTATAACCATAAACACATTCAAACTTCAAAACAGCTTGACACATTCTTTTTTCATCATGCCAATTTTTTTTTTTAAATTTTTTTTTTCAACGTTTTTTATTTTATTTTTGGGACAGAGAGAGACAGAGCATGAACGGGGGAGGGGCACAGAGAGAGGGAGACACAGAATCGGAAACAGGCTCCAGGCTCCGAGCCATCAGCCCAGAGCCTGACGCGGGGCTCGAACTCACGGACCGCAAGATCGTGACCTGGCTGAAGTCGGACGCTTAACCGACTGCGCCACCCAGGCGCCCCACATCATGCCAATTTTTAATCATGTTGTTACTTTTCATAACTCGCTCTCTACCCAGTGTGATCAGTGTTTTTTATTCAAGAAAATAAATAATTCTATAAGCTGGAGAAATCTAAAGAATATAATTATAATTACATTACTATCACAAATATCTGATACTCTTAAATCCCAATGACTAAAATTTAAACTATTAAGTTTAATATAGTGATGTGACATGATTTGTTAAACAAAACACATTTACATAAGGACAAGTGTTCTAACTTTAGATGTATTTTTAAGATCTCAGCTTTTTAGGTCTCAACGCTGAGGTAGTTAATAGTAAACTGGGTAAAATCTTCTCAAAGGTGATTTGATTTTTCTAAAATCCTGATTGGAATTGAACACCAGATTTTCATGACCTGTTTTCTGCATTAAGTAAAGACAAAATGCAAAGAATAAAGTTTTAAGGACAGAAGCTCTTGGGTCAAATATTGTAGGGTTTGAGTCTCAGCCTTGATTTTTAGCTTTGTGACCATAGGAAAGTTCGTTCTTCTTCCTGAGCCTCAGTTTTCTCAATAGTAAAATCGGGAAATTAGCCATTTGGCTTAGGAATGCCAGTTAATTTAGATAAAATATTTCAAGCCTATGTTGGCTTACGTGAAACATGCTCACCCTTAAACCATTTTCTTAACTGTAAAAGGAGGTTAACAATCCCTTATGATCCAGAACTTTTGAAGGGTTAAAGGAGGTGATGTATTTAAAAACCTATGGCACATGACAGATGCTTGAGAAGTATTCTTGTATACAGACAATGCTGGGTGGTGAAGTTGCACTTCTAGATCTTATAATAAGATAATTCTTAAAAACTACAAGGAGGATCTCAGGGAGTTTTCTAAATTAAAATGTTTTTTGTTTCCCAAGGATATATTTGGCATATTTTAATATTCATATAGTACTGAATAGCACCATTAAAATATTTTCTACTACCAACAAAATTCTATAACTAAATGAAGCTTTAACAGTAAAGGATCTTGAGGAGAAAACTGCCTTATGAACAATCACTTTTCATAATAATTCCTTAAGAATTATGTATCCAAGTCTTATCCCTGGAATATGCCCTGCCAAAATAGAAATATAGTGTCTGATTTATGTCCTGGCCAGAGCCTAATAAGAAATACACCAGCAGCCAAGAATTAAACAAGATAAGTTCAGCTTTGCTTTTATTGTAAACCACAGGAAAGATGTCATTTTTCTATCAGGAACTCATTTCTATTCAGAAATACATGGATTGAGCACCTGGGATGCTCATTACTGTGGTATGTGCTAAGGACACAGACAAGTACTAAGCAAGATCCTTGATCACGAAAAGATTAGAAGAAGAGGAAATGAACGAAATGCAAGTTAAAAAAAAGGCATATTGAATTCCTCCAAAAGCCTGCATGGTAGAGTGGGAGATAATCTAACAAGTCCAAAAGTGGAAATTAATCAGGGTTCTGAAAAATGGGTAGAACCTGAACAGGGATAAAGGAAAGAAAAGAAAACAAAGAAACGCTCTTCCATTTAGAAATTCTGAAACAATACATTTGAACACACTCACTGAAGTCTGCAAAAATAATCAGTTCTTTAGCAGGGCCTCAGTTAGAAGAGTGTGCTAGTGTGAATTTAAAAGTGGCACAATGATGGGGAGATGACGTTTTAAAAAGGCTTCCAGGGGCGCTTAGGTGGCTTAGTCAGTTAAAGTCATGAATCTCACGGTTTGTGAGATCCAGACCCATATTGGGACTTGGGATTCTCTCTCTCTCTCTCCCTGACTCTCCCCCATTCATGCCCTCTCTCTCAAAATAAATAAACAAACATTTTTCCAATAATTTCAAAAAAGGCTTCTTAAGTGAATGAGAAAAAGGGTTTGGTAGGTGAAGTCTGGGTGGGATTTCAGTCTTTTCCATTCCTCAGGTTCTGTACATTGGGTATCCTGTGCAAGATACAACCTGCAGAAACCTTTCTGAAATCCCTGGTTGTAATGCAAAAAGCAAATATAACGATCACATAATTTCTTTCTTTTTATGTTTTAATATTTAAATTACTTTCATTGAACAGTTCTAAGAATTTTAACACTCACATTGATTCATTGAATCACCATCATCATCAGGAACCAGAAGAGGTCCATCACTCCCCAAAACTGGGGTTTCCCCCTTATTTTTAAAATTTTTTTTCAATGTTTATTTATTTTTGAGAGAGAGAGAGAGAGAGAGAGAGAGCAGGGAAGGGGCAGAGAGCCGGGGGGAGACACAGAATCCGAAGCAGGCTCCAGGCTCTGAGCTGTCAGCACAGAGCCCGATGTGAGGCTGGAGCCCACGAACTGTGAGATCATGACCTGAGCCAAAGTCGGACGCTTAACTGACTGAGCCACCCAGGCACCCTGTGCTTTCCCACTGTAAGTACACTTTCCCCCATCTTTAAAACAATAGTGATCTCTGGATCACTGATCTGATTCATCATCATAGGTCTGTCCTTTAGATAATGTCATGTAAGTGGACTCATAAGGCAGCTAACCTTTTGAGACTGGCTTCTTTCAGTGAGCACAGTGCTTTGAGAGTCCTCAAATTACTACAGACTTGAACCATTTACTTCTTGAAGCCCATCGGATTGTTTCCAGTTTTTGACAATTATGAATAAAGTAGGTATAAATGTTCATGACCAGGTTTGGATGAAGATAAGTTTTTATTTTTCTGAAGTAAACACCTAGAAATTGGATTACTGAGTCATATGATAAGTATTTGCTTATCTTCCTAAGAAATTGCCAGATTGTTTTCCCAAGTGGTTGTAAAGTTTTGCAATTGCCAGCAGCTATGTCTGAGTATTAAAGTTGACCCACATTATCCACAGAACTTGATATTGTCAGTATTTTATATTTTAGTCATAAAATAGGCATACAGTGATATCTCACTGTGGATTTAATTTGCATATCCCTAATGACAACTGATGATGACATCTTTTCATGTGTTTATTTCCAATATATATCCCTTTTGTGAAATGTCACGTCAAGTCTTGCACATTTTTAAAGTTTGTTTTCTTAGTGTTGAACTCTGAGAGTTCTTTATATATCCTGTATATAAGTCCTCATGTCTGGATATGTGAGACTTATGAAGACTTATGAAGACAGTTAAACAACACAATGGTTAAGAGTACTGATCTCCCCAACACACACAGTCAAACATCTGCATATAACTTTTGACTCTCCCAGAACTTAACTACTAAAGCCTACTTACTGTTAATCGGGAGGACCTTACAGATAACATAAACAGTCAATTAACACCTATTTTGTATATATTATGTACTATACACTTAGAATAAAGTAAGCTAGAGAAAAGGGTAGTGAGAAAATTGTAAGAAAGGCAAAGTACATTTACAGTACCATACTGCATTTATCAAAAAATACCCACATATAAGTGGACCCATGCAGTTCAAACCCATGCTGTTCAAGGGTCAATTATATTTTCTTCTGGTCCAGAACTTGTACTTTTAAAAAACATTTTTAACATTTATTTATTTTAGAGAGAGAGGGAGAAGGAGGTAGGGAGAGTATGAATGGGGGAGGGGCAGAAGGAGGGAGACAGAGGATCCAAAGCAAATTCTCTGCTGTGAGTGCAAAGCCCTATGCGGGGCTTAAACTCACCATCATGAGATCATGACCTGAGCAGAAGAGTCGGCCGTTTAACCGACTGAGCCACCCAGACGGCCTCCCATAACTTATATTTTAATCCCTTAACAGAGCAAAATATTTTTATTTTCGATGTTGTTGTTTTAATTTTGATGAAATCTACTATTTTTTCCTTTAATGGGTTATGCTTGCGGTATTGTATCTAAAAACACTTTACCTAATTCAAGATCACAGATTCTGGTGTTTTCTTCTCGGCTTTATACTTTTACATTTTACACTAGATTAATAATACATTTTGTATAAAGTTTTATAAGCTTATTTATTTTCTTTTATTAAAAAAAGTAGGGGCGCCTGGGTGGCGCAGTCGGTTAAGCGTCCGACTTCAGCCAGGTCACGATCTCGCGGTCCGTGAGTTCGAGCCCCGCGTCAGGCTCTGAGCTGATGGCTCAGAGCCTGGAGCCTGTTTCCGATTCTGTGTCTCCCTCTCTCTCTGCCCCTCCCCCGTTCATGCTCTGTCTCTCTCTGTCCCAAAAATAAATAAAAAAAAAAAAAAAAAAAAAAAAGTAGGAGTGCCTGGGTGGCTCAGTTGGTTGAGCTATCGACTTCAACTCAGGTCATGATCTTGTGATTCATGAGTTCGAGCCCCATATTGGGCTCGCTGCTGTCAGCGCAGCATCTTCCTCAGATCCTGTCTCCCTCTCTCCCCTTTCATGCTTATGTGTGCTCTCTCTCTCTCTCCCAAAAGTAAATAAACATTAAAAAAAGTAAAAGAACTTTATAGTCCTTCATAATGTAGAATGATGTCCAGTGTTTTCAAGACCATTTCTCCAAAGATTAATCTTACTTCATTAAACAGAATTTGTACCTTTATAGAAAATCATTGGCCACACTTGTGAGGATCTATTTCTGGAAACTGTATTTTGATCCATTGACCTATGTATCTATTTCTTTCTAAGGTTTATTTATTTTTGAATGATAGAGTGGGTGAGGGAGCTGAGGGAAAGAGGATCTATAGTGGGCTCCATAATGACAGCAGGAAGCCTGATACGGGGCTGAAACTCATGAACCGCGAGATCATGACCTGAGCTGAAGTCAGACGCTCAACTGACTGAGCCACCCAGCCATCCCTTGTATCTATTTCTTAAGCAGTACCATACTGTATCCATTATTGAAGCTTTGTAGTAAGTGTTGAAATCAAGGACTGATTCCTCCAAAACTACTTTTCTTTTCAAAATTGTTTTGGCTATTCAGTTATTTGCCTTTTCATATATATTTTAGGATCGTCTTGTTTCTATCTACAAAAAAGAGCTCAACCTTTTATTGGAATTGGGTTAAATCTATAGATCAATTGAGAAGAGCTATATCTGTGCTCTGCTGAACTTCCTTATCTATGAATATCTGTTTCGATGTTCATCTAAATATTTATTTAGATCTTCCTTTACTGAGGTGCCTGGGTGGCTCAGTCAGTTAAGCTCAGATCTTGATCTCATGGTTTGCAAATTCGAGTCCCATATTGGGCTCTCTGCTGTCAGCACCAAGCCTGCTTTAGATCCTCTCTCCTGTCTCTGGAGGAGATCCTCTGTCCCCTTCTCTACCCCTCTCCCACTCATGCTCTTTCTTTCAAAATAAACTTAAAAAAAAAAAAAAACAAGGAGATCTTCCTTTATTGCTCTCATCAGCATTTTATAGTTTTAATCACACAGATTCTGTATATGTTTTGTTAAATTTATACTTAGATATTCCATTTTGGGCCTATAACAAGGATAAATACTCAAGAGTAGAAAAAGTATTTTATGTTTACTTATATTCTATTTCTTTTGCTCTTTCTTTATTCCTGATGTTCTAGTTTCCATTAAACATTATGTCCCTTCCATCAGAATTACTTACTTTGGCAATTCTTTTAAAGAAGCTCTTTTGATTATGAATTCTCTTGGTTTTTTCTTCATAAGAGATGCTCCTATTTTATCTTTTTTTTAATGTTTATTTTTGAGAGAGAGCAAGCGGGCAAACAGTGAAGAGGCAGAGAGAGGGAGGGAAGAGAATCCCAAGCAGGCTCAGCACTGTCAGCACGGAGCCCAATACAGGGCCCAAACTTACAAACTGTGAGATCATGATCTGTGCAGAAACCAAGAGTCACACATTTAACCAAATGAGCCACCCAGGCACCCCTATTTTATCTTATCTACATTGACAATCCTTTCTTTCAGTATTTTAAAAATAGCATGCCATCCTACTGGCTTTCATGGTTTGTCATAACAAATCTGTTGTCATTAATAGCACTGGTCCCCTCAAAATAACAGATTTTTGGGTTGTGTCATTTTTTCTTCATCTTTAGTTTTTGCTGTTTGATTGTGATACGCTGTGCATCTTTTCAGGCATTTCTTGTTCAGAGTTTACTTGGCCTTTTGATGATTCATATCTTTTGCCAAATTTGCAAAGTCTTCAGTCATATTTCTTCTCTCTTTGTGTCTCCTTCTGGGACCCATGATGATATCTTGTGATATTTTCCACAGATGCCTAAGACATTTTTTCCCAATCTTCTTTTCTCTCTAGTGTTCAGTTTGGATAATTTCTTCTGATGTATCATTAGGTTCTCAGACTCTTTTCTCTGTCATCTTGGTTCTACAACTCTGTACATGCAGGGAAATTCTTATTTTGGTTATTCTTTCTGAATTGTAATATTTCCATTTGGTTTTTCATTATACATTCTATTTATTTCCTGAGACTATCTTTTCATTCATTTAAAAAAATGTGTGCCCTTACTTTTTGCAATATATTTATAATAGATTTGTCATAGAATTCCAAAATCTGCACCACCTCAGAGAAAGTATGTGATGAGTGTCTTTTCCCATGCAAATTGAGATTTCCCTATTTTTTTTACAGATGGTGAAATTTTGAGTTGTATCCTGGACATTTTTAACACTACATTGTAAGACTCTCAGTCTTATTTAAATCCTACAAAGAATGCTGATACTTAATCATAAAAGTTCCAAAATTCCAAAGCTCTGTAGGCTTTGGTTTCATTGTCAAATTTCTACTGTTGATTTTCAAAGCCTTTTCCAGCCCTGTGTGTTTGTCATCTAGTGACCAGGCTGTGAATTAGGTGGCTCAGTAGCTTAGTGGGCTCAGTTCTCAAATTTTATGGTCATATTCACATACGCAAAGCTGAGGTAGGCAGAGGAGTTGACAACCGAGTGTAAGGGGTTACTTTCCCTACCTCTTCCCTCTCCAGCATCTCCTTTGTCCCTTCCCTGTTCCTGTGGTTCTCATTTCAGTAGTGCTTCCAGAAAGTCTGGGCTTTAGCTATCCCACTCTGTACTGCATTTTTTGGGACTATGTCTGTGTCTAGGCTTGAGCAATAAAAGGGCTGCAACAAAATGCAATGGGATTCACCCTTCCCTCTTAAAATAAAAGCTCTGTAGACCAGAGAGTAAGGTTCATCTCAGATTTTTATGACTCCTGTTGGTCTCCCCACTGCCACTGTCATAGGATTGCTTGGTAGATAAGTCAGGAAAGAATGTGGGCAATTATTTAAAAGGGGGGACTTCCCCCACTTTCTCAGAGCATTAGGAGACCTTCTTCATCCTTGATTCAAACCAAAGAGATTTCCTAGCTCTCTCTCTCTGTACATGTCTTAATGACTACTTCCAAGTTTGGGCTGTTCTGAGTCCAGGAGAGAGAGAAAAATAATAAACTCACTGCTGGTTTGTAGTACTTCAAATTCTTGCCTTCTTCTCAATCTGCACTCTACTAATTACTTTATTTTTTAAAAATTTTTTAATGTTTATTCATTTTTAAGAGAGAGAAAGAGAGAGAGGAGGGGGAGGGGCAGAAAGAAAGAGTGAGACACAGAATCTGAAGCAAGCTTCAGGCTCTGAGCTGTCCGCACAGAGCCCAATGTGAGGCTGAACCCGACGAACCACAAGATCATGACCTGAGCAGAAGTCAGATGCTTAACTGACTGAGCCAACCAGGCACCCCGCTACTATTTACTTTTTGAAATCTTCAAATAGTTGTTCTATTCTCCCATGTTTTGTAGCTACATTCAGTGAAAGAGAAGGGTGGAGTGTGTTCACTCCAGCTTATCTTAAACTAGACAGAAGTTCCCTCTCTGGAAAAAAAAAAACAACAAAACAATAAGAACTACTGTCTTGTAAATTATAGAAAATTACCTATGGGATTGTATTACTTCTACAGTGCAAATGAAGCATCTCAATGATCTCCATATTCTCTGGAGTCATTACCATTTCCAACCACATAAGAGCCAGAAATGGAAAGACTATGGCACATGCAAAGCAACTGATGTGCTGCATCATCAGATTGTTTAGGTATTAAAGACACAAATCACTGTACTATCTAGAAAAACATGTTCTTCCATATGGGCTTACAAAGTTTCTGCATTTTTTGCCATCTAACAATTGGTAATATTCTTTATATCATAATAGAACTAACAATTGATAATATTCTATATATCATACTAGAACTGACCTACGAAAATTTTTCACTAAAATAATAGATTACATTGATATAATTACATACTAATAATTACACAAAAAGAAAAAAATGATTAATAAACTCAATTATCTTCAATACTCTTACTAGAGAAAATAAATGACATAGAAAAACTCAAACTGACATTAAGACAGAATCTTCTGATCATGAGATTATTAAAATTTATGGTCCAAATTAAAAAAAATATATATGGAAGGCTTCTGAATACTTCAGAGATGTGTGTCAATACATTTATGCTTGAAAGCTATGATGATATAGACATGGAGAGAAGGTGGTGCAGAGTAAAGGAAGACAAGGGGAAACTGTCTTTGAATCACGTAGACAAGAATAACAAAAGGTCAGGAAAGAGGAAAAGATTGAAAAGAATGTGAACATAGTACTTTCTATTCACCATTCTGTCTCTAGCACCTAGTATAAGCTTTTAGGCACAGACAAAGTACTCCAAAATATTAGAAAAAATTTGGATAAATGAAAAAGGGCAAAGAGAGAGATAAAGAAGTCAAAAGAAGGTCATCTCAAATAAAAGAACCAATAAAAGCTGAGGAAGAAGAACAATAAAAAGGCACAGTTTCTATTATCTTCTAAACATGACTCCAGGAGTTTCAGATAACACAATTTAAAACATGATGAAAATTATCAACCTTTTAATCTCTGATCTATCTGAAACACACCATCATGCTTGGCGGCCATCTGAAATGAAGGCTGAGAGAAATCGCATGAAACCAGCTTCCAACATATGCAGCAAATGCTCCTATGATTAGTAAGTTTAATCATTGTGGCAGGGGATTAAGTAATGCAATATATAAATTACAAAAATAATTATCACAGCTTAATATTTCTGAAATAAGTACTTTTAATGTATCGTGTACAATTCTGATTAATACGTAAAAGTACATCTCCAATATGTTCGTTAATAATAGAGTGACCATACAGTTAGTTTGCCTGGGGCATCACCTCATTTTATGCTTGTGTCCAAGCATAATGATTAATTATGCTTCCTTTACCTTTTCAAAGAGTCTTAGTATAAATTATACTTTATACACTTTATCAGTACACGAATGTCACAGACCTTTTTGTTGCAAAGCTAGACCTGGCCCAATCTGACACCCTTGGGGTTTTTTTGTGTGTGTTTTTGTTTTTGTTTTTGTTTTTTTCTTTGCTGGTGCATTTTCCTATATTCTGGGCTGGTTCCACCTGATTTACCTCCTTTGATAGCCAGTTTTCCTCTGCCCTTTCCTTTCCACTCCACAGGCCAAGTGTTCAGATGCTTTCCAATTTAGTGTGCTATATGATCATCATTGATGCAACAAGAAAAAAGAAATATAAATGTGGAAAAATTGGGAAGATTGTAGGTTGTAATAAATTGTTGCAAAATTCTCTCAAAACCCTTTTTGTGTTGTTCTTTTTTTTTTTTTAAGTTTATTTATTTTGAGAGAGACAGAGACAACGCAAGTGGGGAAGCCCAGAAAGGGAAGGAGAGAGAAAGGATCCCAAGCTGGCTCTGCACTGCCAGATGTGGTGCTGGAACTCCTGAAGTGCAAGATAATGACCTGAGCTGAAACCAAGAGTCAGATGCTGAACCATCTGAGCCACCCAGGCACCCCACTCTTAAAATCCTTTCACTGTTCTACTTTCTGACCAGGTATGGTAAATGAAAATCTCTTTGAATGTCTTGGGGCGCCTGGGTGGCTCATTCGGTTGAGGGCCCAATTTTGTGATCTCACGGTCCATGGGTTCGAGCCCTGTCGGTCAGCTGCGCTGACAGCTCAGGGCCTGGAGCCTGCTTTGGATTCTGTGTCTCCCTCTCTCTGCCCCTTCCACACTTATGCTCTGTCTCTCTCTCTCAAAAGAAAAAAACCAAAAAAACCCAGAAACAAACAAATAAAACGCTTAAAAAAATCTCTTTGAATGTCTCCCTTCACTTTTATTTCTTAACACACATTTTCTTTTTTCTTACTCTGTTTCAGAGGGTCATGAACTATTCTTTCATCTGAGAGGGCTTCATTTTCTTCCTGTATATAAATCCACAATCAATACATAATCGTATTCATCCTTTATTCTGACAGTGTTAGTTTTCTACTACCACATTACAAATTTTTATAAATGTAGTAGCTTCCAATGACACCCATTTACCATTGCAGTTTATAAGTCAGAAGTTTTGAATGGCTTAACTGGGTTCTGTACTTAGGGTCTCACAAGGCCAAAATCAAGGTGTCATCCAGGCTGTACTCATTTCTAATGTGTGGAAAAATACCAGCTTCCATGTTCTTTAGGTTGTTCTTTAGATACAATTCAGTTCCCTGCCTGTGCTTTAAAAGGGTAAACGGGGGAACCTGGGTAGCTCAGTTCATTGAGCATCAGACTCTTTCTTGGTTTCAGCTCAGGTCATGATCTCACAGTTGGTGGGTTCCAGCCCTGCGTTGGTCTCTGAGCTGACAGCACAGAGCCTGCTTGGGATTCTCCCTCTCTCCTTCTCTCTGCACCTGCCCTGCTCACTCACTGTCAAAATAAATAAATAAACATTAAAAAAAATAAAGGGTGAATGGAGTTAGATCTCCAAGTCTTAAGGTAAACTGAAGGATTGTACTTACATCTGTGAAATCCCTCCACAGCATTACCTAGGTTAATGTTCAATTAACCAGGGGACAAGAATCTTAGGAGTGTCATCTTTAGGATTCTGTGTGCCACACAGAATCATATTTCACTTGCATTTCTGAGAACATGCCCATTACACGCTGAGCAGCAATTTATAACATAACTCAAACCATGATCAATTCTGGGTATTTCAAACCTGAACCTAATTTACATGCAATTACACACATTTAAGGCAATGCATGTATCTAATATGTTTGATAATTTCTTTTGCAAAAGTAGAAGTCCCATTAGACTGAGTGGGCGAGAGTACCCACTATCATCCTTGAATCTATTAAGGGCTTGGAATGGGACTTTGAATATGGTGAATACCCACACAATATATTTGAATTCGTGAAGACTTACATTACTATTTCACTTAGAAAGTAAGATTTAAGGGGTGCCTGGGTGGCTCAGTCGGTTAAGCATCTGACTTCTGCTCAGGTCATGATCTTGTGGTCTGATCCATGAATTTGATCCCCGCATTGGGCTCTGTGCTGACAGCTCAGAGCCTGGAGCCTGCTTTGGATTCTGTGTCTCCCTCTTTCTCTGCCCCTCCCCTGCTCCGCTCGTGGTCTCTGTCTCAAAAATAAACATTTAAAAAAATAATTAAAAAGTAAGATTTAAACAGGAAAAAGGGTAACTTCATTCTTTGCCTAGTCCAAAGGAATGTACATTTCAAAATCCTGAATATGAAACCAGCATAATTTTTTGGTAGAAGAAATACAGTTCTAATCAAAAGGGTATTAAACTGGAGTGACTAATCTTAATAATTTTTACCATCTCCAGTCTCTAAAATTCTCTGTGCTTTAGGTGCCATAATGCAAAAGAAAACGGACAACATCTATTTAATGAAAATTAAGCTACCTAAAAGAAACTGGCTTGACCTCTTCTTCTCACCCAATAAAAATGATTACTTCTGCTGAAATGTGGTTTGGAGAATGAACTGGTGTTTGGAAAGGGAAGTGTCTGGAGATTCTCACATGTACAGTGTCAACATAAAAGGGTTATTTAAGTATGTTTTAGTCTCTGAATATGTTTCTTCTTGGCAGTTGCTTTCTAGGTGGTCTGTATGCCTGTTTGACAATTTGCAAGCACATAAAATCAGAATTCTTCAGAAGTGTACAGGAGAATAAACCATCAGTCCAACCTGCTAAAAGATAGGACAAGAAAGTTTATTAACGATACAGAAGCACCTAAGTCGTAGCAACAGAAGACAGGGAGCGGCCAAGCTTACAGAACTGACAATCTGGTGGGGAAGGAGGCACACTCCCTCTCCTGAACAAGAGTTAGAAAAAGATTCATAGCTAAAAAACTCACATTGACCAACACGTACCTTTGCCAGTTCTATGTATTTACCAATTTTTTTTTATATTTTAGAGTCCTTAGGCAGTTTCATGAAACACAAACACACACACACACTCACACACATTAGCAATGACTGACTTCTCATCAATGATTATCAATCATTCCCATGTTAAGGCAGAATTTCTCCAAGCATATTCTGCAGAATCCTGGGCTTCTATAGTATCTTTTCTAAGATCTTTTCAAGAGGTGCCCAAGGTCAAAAGTGCCAACATTTGCAATGATGGTGCAAAAGCAACGGTAGGTAAAATTGCCTAGCACAAATAAAGGCACTGACAGTCCCAACGGGAAAAATGACAATTTCACTTTAAAATGGCCTAGATGAAGCAGTCTAATGTATTAATTTTATTAAATGGAACTCCTGAGTATACACATCTTTTAATATTTCATAACAAAAAGGAAGTAGGATAAAGGATTCCTAATGCTGACTAAATTATGATGTTGTCTCTAGGAACAGGGCTGTGAGATGGCTTGAATTATGAGCTGAACGGACTTTGTTTTTCACTGAACACCATTTTTGCTTGAAAGAATGTCTGACAAACCTTGGTTATTCAGACTTGGGAATTTGGCTGACATTTACCCAAAAATGAACAAAATGAAACTGTCACTCCAAGGAAATGAATAGATAGAGTCACACACACACAATTAATATATCACCTAATATGATATATTTAATAGTGTCTATATGTGAATTTACCTATTTACCTATAGGGAAATGACAAAAATTCAAGCTTTTAAGTGAAATTAGAGTAACAGACTTTTTAAAAAAGTAGTCTTTATGCCCAGTTTGGGGCTCGAACTCATGACTCCCCTGATCAAGAGTTACATTCTCTACTGACTGAGCTAGCCGGATGCCCCCTACTATTGGAAAACTTTTATCTGCCAGTGTGAGCTTGGTAGCTTCCCAAAACTTAAAAACTTTCCTGATGAGACTGATGCAGATATTGACAAACACGATTTTTTCATGTATATTGCATGGTGAAATGTGCCAACACTCAGAAGATCTACCTAAAGAATGAACTAATATTTTCCAGTTGACCAATGCTAAAAAGCCTAGTCCCCATCCATTTTCCAAGTACCTATCTTTGTGAGGGCAGATTTTCCGGAAACATTTCAACCAAAATAACAAATAGCAACACCTTATAGGCAGAAGCAGGTATAAGATCCTTGCTGACTTTGACAAGTCAGATATAAAGAGGCTGACAAAAATACAAAAGCCACGTCTTCTATTTTTTGTTTTGAATAATGTAGTGAAATTTTATAAAAAGTAGGTTCTTTATGCTAATGTTTGATGAGTTTATTGCTTAAAATGCTAACATTTGATGAGTTTATTGACTTAAAATATTTCAAGGAATTTCTCAGCTTTCGTTTCTAATATGGTGAGAATTGACAAATATGATTGACATTAAAAAGGCCCTTGGGACCTTCAATAATTCTCAAGAGTATAAATGGATGCTAAGACCAAAAAGTTTAAGAATAACTGGTTTATAGCATATATACAATTTAAGTATCTATAAAGAAGCTTCTAAAATTATTTTTTAGAAAACTTGTGGGAATCATCATAACTATTAACACCAATTATCCAAATCTCTTAAACATTATAGCACATGTGAATGTTGAGAATATGAATTGTGTGACCAAGTGAAGTTGTAGTGTGTGTAAAAATATATGTAACAATACTTTAAAACTCTTTCTGAAGTTCCATTTCTAGCAGCAATATATATATATACTATATATAGTATAGTATATATAGTATTGACTACTGTATATAGTCTATATATATATATAGTAATATAGTATATATATATAATATACTATATAGTATATATATATATATACTATAGTATACACTATATAGTATAGTATATAGTGTGTATATATATATATAGTAATGAGAGTGATTTTGTTTATTATTTTTTAATGTTTATTTATTTCTGAGACAGAGGGAGACAGAGCACAAGTGGGGGAGGGGCAGAGAGAGAGAGGGAGACACAGAATCTGAAACAGGCTCCAGGCTCTGAGCTGTCAGCACAGAGCCCGATGCAGGGCTCGAACCCACGAACCGTGAGGTCATGACCTGAGCCAAAGTCAGACACTTAACCGATTGAGCCACCCAGGCGCCCCAAGAGTGATTTTAAAAAGTCTGATATTACCAAGTATACTTTTTAAAATCAGAACAAAAATCTACCATTCTTTCTGGAAATCCTAATAAAATCATGTTGCGGCTTCTGGGTCCGATTTCTAGTTTATATATGATATTTGGTTAAATATCTGGGTATTTCCCAAACTCACATCTAAAGGTGTTCAGCTTAAGTCACAACACTGAGACAAAGAGGGACTACTCAAGGCAAGACCTTGGAACTGAAACCTCTTCATAAAGTTATCTGTATATAAAGTGAGAAGGAGGGGATACCACTTTCCTTTCCGTCAACACAGTGAAAAAGTTGGTTAGGAAAACAAGTGCCCCCTGGCAAAAGGCAATGGCATAAAAACTTGTCTACTTTGACCCAGACTCTGTTTTTAAAAAAAGCCTTGCCTGAGAATATTCATAGTTGGCATATCTAAATTACATTACCTGCATGGTCTAAGGAATTGGAAATTAACTTAAATAAGCCCAAGAAATTAACTTAAATACTTCTAAGGAATATGTAGAATAAAAATTATACCCTGAGAAAGGTTCCTTTTCTCCAGGCCACCCAGGATTCCCACAGATGAAAAATTAAAAAAAATTAAGAAGTAACTCAAATACAAAATTATATAACCTATGAGTAACAAGGCATCATGAACAAGATTCAACAAAATTAGCAAATAGGTCTAGAACCACAAGAACTTCAGTAAGAGAATTATTAGTTTAAGTCAATGTTCAAAAGTACACTTTTAATGATTTAGACCTAAAAGAAGAGAATGAACACATGAAGAAGGCTCAATATATTATGAAAATGCCACAGCAGGCAGAGAAAAAAAAAAAAGAATGAATTCAAATAGGATGTTTAGAAATAAAAAGAGGTATTGGAATAAAAAAAAAACCTTGGTATTTAACAGATGAAATTGTTAAAAAATACATGAAGAAAATAGAAAATTGGTATAAACTGAGAAACACAGAAGAAAAAGTTATCTAGAACACAGCACAGAAGGACAAAGATGGATTTGAAGACAGAAGAGAGACAGGGAAATCAGAACCAGAAGTTGCAACATGATTTTATTAGGATTTCCAGAAGGGATGGTAGATTTTTGTTCTGATTTTAAAAGGTACACTTGGTAATATCAGACTTTTTAAAATCACTCTCTTTGGCAGAAATCTCCCTGTAATCTGAATGTACATCTCTCTTACTACTAATGACGTTGACATCCTTTCTTTCCTTCCTTCCTTCCTTCCTTCCTTCCTTCCTTCCTTCCTTCCTTCCTTCCTTCCTTCCTTCCTTCCTTCCTTCCTTCCTTCCTTCCCTCCCTTCCTCCCCTTCCTCCCTTCCTCCCCTTCCTCCCTTCCTCCCTCCCTTGCAATTCACCCTTGACGTATTCTGTTCTAAAAATGGCTGTTAGAGTCTTTGGTCCTTTTTGGCACATCTACAGCTTGTTTATTTCTTACTCACTGATTTAAAGATGTTGTTTTTATATTCTGGATTCTAATACTTTATTGATTATGTGTGTTGCAAATACTATATATACATCACTCAATCCAAGATTCCCATTTCACTTGTGATTTGTCTTATAACCAATAATGTCTCACAGTTAAGAATTTATTGCATAGGGTTTTTTTCTCCCTCTTCAGTGGCACACTATATAATGGTATGTCTTAAAATCAATGACAATAAAGGCACCCTAAAATCCATGAAATGTGGTTATCTTTTGCCTCATAGAAACCTGTTTTTTTTTCCATTGTCATTATGATACATTTTGATATACAGTATTTTCAAATTCAAATATAGTTGAATTTATCAAGCATTTCCTTTATAATTAGCATTTGTGTGTCCTTTTAAAAAAATCTGTCCCTAACTCAAAAATATGAAATGAATTTTCTATACTTTCTCTTCTAATTTTTTATAAATTTAAACGATGTGATTCAATTCAACTCTTCTCAATGTGAATAAATGTCTTAACATCATGTGTCTTCTCTCCCAGTGTTCTGTTTTATTTATCAGTTTCACAAACGTGTGCCATGGCCTGGTCCTATTTATTATATACTATACTTAATATGTGATGGAGCATACTCCCCTTCCATATTCTTTGTTCACTAGTGTCTTGGCAATTCTTAGGCCTATGCTCCTCTATAACATTTAGAATCAGCCTGTCGATTTTCCTCCAGAACTCCTTTTACAATTTTAATGGAAATACATTCTATCAATAGGTCAATTTGAGGGAAATGGCATTGGTACCATCTTTAGTCTTCCATACCACGAGTACAGTTCATTTCTTCATTGAGTTGTGCCTTCATGATTGAATTACAAAATAGCTCAACAATTTTCTCCATATGTCCTATGTATTTTGTTATTAGACACATTCCAAAGAATTTTATTTTTTCCATATATTTAATAGAATTTTTGAATTAAATGTTTCACTGCCAATTGCTGCCTTATAAAACGTAATTCGTTACTGAATATGCCTTTGATATCTAACCACCTTACTCTCTTGTTAATTTTAATAACATAATTACATATTCCTTGTTTTTTTTTAAATGCAGACAATCATAACGCCCACTTCATTTCAAGGCCTTAAATTTCTAATGCATTGTTGAATAGAAACAGTGATAACAAAATCTTCTCCTTGTTTCTGATTTTAAAAGGAATGCTTCCAATGCTTCACTATTTTTGAAAAGATGTTTATGTATTTTGTATAAATATCTTTAACTGAGTTAATAAAGTTTCTACTTTGTTCTATTTTCCAACAGTTTTTATCATGAATGTGTTTTGAGTTGTAGGAAAGACATTTTCTTTATCCATTGTGATGATCATATGGTTTTTATCTTTAATTGTATTACATAGTTACATTTTAAGATTTTCTAATGTTAAACTACTGCTGCATTTCTGGAATAAATCTCAAATAAAATAACCCTACTTGGTTATTTAAAAATACATTGTGAGATAATATCTGCTAATATTAGGTTTAGAATTCATTTCCTTCCTAAGTGAGAAAAGCTTATTGTTTTTCTTTCTTACACTGTCTACTTTAGGATTTGGTAGGAAACTTATATGGTTTTAATTTACCTTTTTCTATTCGGTAAAATAGTATAATATTGGAATGGTCTGTTCTTTGTAATGTAGTAGAAATCATCTGTAAAATCCTTAAGGCTCAGTATTATCCTGGAAAGATTTTAAAGAACTGATTAGATTTCTTTCACTGTTCATAGATGATAGACTATTTTTTCATCTAGTCTGTCAGCTAGAAATGGTATCTATTCATGTTTCTTAGCATAGCCCTAGTTTGTTGCTCTTTGTATATATTTATATGTTCTGATGCAAATTTCTTTTTTTTATCTAATCCTAAAATCATTACCAGTTCTTAAAACAGTCTATAAAGATTTGAGAGCACCAAATTTCTGGATTCCTTCTCTATAAGTCATAAGAGAAGGTAATTAGTTATTAGAAAGTGTATTGTTTTTCTAAGGCTGCCGTAATAAATTACCACAAATTTAGTGGCTTAAAACACTCAAATTTATTATCTTACAATTGTCTATACTAGAAGTTTGGCCCAGAACTCATCGGCTAACATCAAGGTATCACAAGGCTCTCTGTGCACCTTTGCGGAAGCTCCAGGGGAGAATCCATTTCTGTGTTTTTTCCAGATACGAGAAGCTGGTGATATTTCACTGGGGGCTCCATCCCTCCAGCTTCAAAAGCAGTAATGATGAGTTGAAACCTTCACATTACATCTCTCTGGGCCTATCTTCAGTAATCACATCTCCCCTTGACTCACCTCTTCCGCTTGCCCTTCAGTCTTTAAGGACCCTTGCGATTACTTTGGGCATACCAAGACAGGCCAGGATAATCTCCCTCCTATTTTAAGTTCCTCCTATTTTAGTTGATGGGCAGGCTTAATTCCATCTGCAACCTTCATTTCCCTATGTAATGGAACCCAACATATTCCCAGATTCCAGGGACTGCGACATGTATGTCTTTGGGGGCCATTATCCTGCCTGCCACAGAAAGTAACAACCTCACTAGCAATGCCAGAGGATAAAGAATTGCCACTCACATCCATAACTGTACATTATATCTCCCAACATTTAAGGATATCACAGACTTTGCCCAACCTCAGATTTAAAAAATTCTAAATTTTACTGACAACACTTTGAATAGGTCTCAGGTTACAAACTGAATTTCAATTTCAGGAATGCTAAAAGGTGACACACATATGCTTGAGAGTTGATATTTTGTTGATCAAAACCTTTAATAGAATTTTTTTTTCTTCCAGTATCTATATACCTACCTACCAATCTACCACCATCTGCGTGACAAAATCAACAGGAAAAAGTGACTGAGGGGATGGTAAAGCAACTTTTACTTTTTATCCTCTAAACAGCTTTTCAGATATAAGTTTAATAAATAGGTACAACTTATCAAATGAAGCATTTATTTATAAATATCCCACAACACAGATACAGCCCAACACATTTAAGATGTACACATCTTTTGCATCAGCAAATGAGCAAAACATCCTACTGTTTCAAAGTTAAAATGCTGATAAATAAATTCTTTCCAAGTCTATCTTTTCCATTTTTAAATATATTCTAATTTATACAATTTTGTTCTATAACTTCATGCAAAGTTACTTTTCTCACTTTCAGTCTTCTAGTTGTACTGCCCTCTGTTATAGAAACACATCACATCACAGAAGAAAGCTGACTCATTATTCTAAGATCTGAGGCAGAGGCCAGGAGCACCACTTACTAACAGTGGTGCTGGACCAATTTGCAACCCCTCGGCAAGGGAATAAAAGGGTGTGAGAGAAACTAGTGCAGACTGAATGCCAATTAAAAACTAGCTGCCTATGGGGCGCCTGGGTGGCTCAGTTGGTTGAGTGTCCAGCTCTTGATTTCAGCTTAGATGATGGGATCCCAGGGTCATGGGGACTAGGCCCCCTGTCAGGCTCTTCAACGAGCGTGGAGCCTGCTTGAGATACTCTCTCTTTCTGCCTCTCTCTTTCTCTCTCCCTCTGCCCCTCTCCTCCCCTTGCATTCTCTCTCTCAAAAACAAAAAAAACAAGCTGTCTTTGCAAATGTGACAGTTTCACATTCTTTGAGGTCAACAATATAGCTTCCATTATAAAGGTGAGGAATCCAAGCCTTCAATGTGTTAAATAATGTGCCCCCATCCTTGTAAGTAATAGAGAGCAGAGGCCTGGTTTAAATCTAGGTGTCTGCAAGGCACTTGGGTGGCACAGTCAGCTAAGCATCTGACTTCGGCTCAGGTCATGATCCTGCAGTTCATGAGTTTGAGCCCACATCAGGCTCTGTGCTGACACCTCAGGGCCTGGAGTCTGCTTTGGATTCTGTGTCTCCCTCTCTCTCTGCCCATCCCTGCTCACACTCTGTCTCTCTCTCTCTCAAAAATAAACATTAAATAAAATTTAAATCTTCGTGTCTGTTTTCAAAATCCATACTCTATTTTATTTCAGTGTTTCCTTCACCTGTGAAGTAATAATGATAATAAAACTAGAGAATTCAGATTTTGAAGAAATTAAACAAAATAACGTCCACTGAAGTGTTGCTCAACTTAGAAGGTATAGTGTAAGTCTAACCATTGTTTTTAAAATACAGGTATTTCTCTTCATTTATAACTCAAGTTAATACTATAAATTCAAAGCTTTTAACTGCTGTCTCTTACTATACCTACTGGGAGACTAGGTGAAAATGTCATCTTCAAGTGATCATTCAGGCCCGTATTATCCAAACTAATAGATACAAAATCCATTTTCCTTTCTTCTTCCTCTCTTACAATATTTTCATTCCATAGTACCCAAAGTGAAATGGGCTGCCTTCACATCAGTAATAGATAGAAGAAGCAAGAAGGTATGATTCACTGATGTAACAAAAGCGCCCGACAAAAATATAGCCCATAATATTACATACGGAGATTTTTCAATGTGGGTCAATAAACATTTTATTGATAAGCCCTAATATCTATTTTTGTTGTTACACTAGAGATAGAGAGCTGTTAAGACAACCTGCAAGCTAAAGATGCTTCTTTAACTCTGGGAACAATTCATAAAGGAGTTTTAATGTACCCTCTTAATAACCATGGAAATCATTAATATTGCCCCATATTTTTCTTTCCTTATAAACGAGTATATGAGTATCAGGGAAAATCTATGTCTTATGCCATAAGCTACAGAAGTAAAAAGATTAAATTGGCTTAAGCAATAAAGAAACTTACTGGCTCACACATTTGGAAGGCCAGAGGTTAGACTGGGCCCTAGGTTGAACGATGCAGTGATTCAACAATGTTATCAAGGAGGCCCCAAGAATCTAAGTACTCAGGAATACAGAGAGATCTCAGGAAGGGTATTGGACCTTCCACATCCTATGTATTTAGAACCAGTTTCTACCACGCTCTTAATGGACAGGTTGAATACAAAGGGGGACTGATTACACCACTTCCCTGATGAAGCATACACATTTTGTCCAAACACATCAAGATACTTCCTTATTCAAATATGCTTTAAACCAGAAAATAAGTTTCATAGATAATATATATCATGAATATGCATGATATTTTCAACTAGCAGATTTACCAAGATGTGAAACAGTCATAATAAAAAAGAAATTGCTTTGGGGCACCTGGGTGGCTCAGTTGATTAAGCACTGGACTCTTGATTTGGGCTCAGGTCATGATCTCACGGTTCATGAGATTGAGCCCTGTGTCGGGTTTTGGGCTGACAGTGTGGAGCCTACTTGGGATTCTCTCTCTCTCTCTCTCTCTCTCTCTCTCTCTCTCTCTGTCCCTCTTTGTCCCCTCTCAAAATAAATAAATAAATATTCAAAAAAAAAAAACAAGAAAGAAATTGCTTTGCCTCACGTTAGCATGGCTTCCTTAGTCTGTGTGCAAGTTATAAAGAGGCAGATAGCATGTATAATTATGGGAGATACTGCCCAGCTCTCAGGTGCTTGAATGAGGCCACAGGTTGATCTGCTACATTAAAGAAGGCTTAGGGGCAATATAGTTGTGCAAGTAGAGATAAAGGTAATTATCTTGATACAGGCTTCGCTGTAATCAAAATCTTCTGTGGTTAGGTTGATTAAAACTATGCATCCAGATTCAATTTCTGGAGATTCAAACAAGAGGAGAAGAAAACTGCAGGAAGCAGGAAAATCGTTTCTAAATCATTCAGCTTTTCCTTAGGTGTCTAGCTCTTTTTTATGCTATGGCCTCTTCTATGCCAAACAATTTTTTGATTCCATCATTATCTGCCTAACACTATTACGACTATTTTCCACTTACTATCGCAGATTTAATCACGCGAGGTTGAGGAGAACTTATGACGAGTACTTAATGATGGAACTACTTAAACATTATTTTTTTAAAATACATGATCCCCTTTATTCTTTTTTCCCTTTTTAAATTGTTCATCTTACAAAGAACATATGACATGTCAAAGATAGTTAAGTTAAATTATGTCCTGCTCTACAGAAATAAAGCCCACATTCTATGTCAAAACCAGATTGGACTCTTAACCATACCTTACCAATAATGCCTTATTATATACAGCTACATGACTTAAAACTAATATATATAGCTATATATTTATATACAGTTTTACATAAGGATAAGTAAATTATGTAGATGCATTTATATTACCATATCCATAGCCATTCTCTCAAAATTAAGAACTGTGGTTTCATGGATTCTATTGGCTGTGTAGTTATGTTTTAGCAATTTTAGATGTCGAGGACAAAATATAAAAAATTTACCACTCTCGATACAGAAAATCCTCATTAGTTGGGCAAATGAGATGGGGTTTCCCTGATACAGTCTGCAAAGAACTTCAAGCATTTATAACTCAAAAAAGATCCACTAGCCTGAAAAAGGTCAATCATATTGACATGAATATATTTTGCCTTGATACAGCAGTAATAATAGAATTTTACTGAATTCTATTCATGTATACATCTT